>NC_133776.1:49898159-50071111 GCF_003597395.2 Chelonoidis abingdonii | reverse complement strand
GTGGGATCATTGTCCAGGATGGGTTGTAGATCCCTGATGATGCGTTGGAGGGGTTTTAGCTGGGGGCTGTAAGTGATGGCCAGTGGAGTCCTGTTGGTTTCTTTCTTGGGTTTGTCTTGCAGTAGGAGGCTTCTGGGTACACGTTGTCTGAAGGATACCCTTTGTGTGAAGAAGTGTTATCTCCCCTCTCCCTTCCTCTCCGAGTTACGTAAACGAGCTCGGGGTCATGGCCCCTTCCTCCCTCCCCTCTGAGTTGCTGATTAAGGGAACTTGTGGCTACAATTACTGTAAAGAAATGCATCTTCAAGGTAAAAATGTCTGTATAATATGCTTAATGCTGTAAACAGGGGCAGGTATAATTATATTCAGTATATAGCTATTAATATTCATTATATGGGTGTTCATATTATTAAACAAGAATTTTGGGGGTGTTGTAATAAACGTGGGTACTTACATATTAAGTTAGATAAAAGTGTGTGATGTGATTAATTCAGGTCTTACTTGACAATTGGGTCGAGGGGAACAGCTACCACAATAAAGAAGTCCATTTACTCAATCCGCCTCTGGGTCCTCCTGCTCCTTCTTTCCATCTCTAACAGTGTCTTCTGAAGATGTATATTGAATTTGCAAAAGACTGACCCTCTAGTGAATTTTTTCATCTTTACAATATGAAAGCCTGGATTTAACTTTGCTTCATGTTGTGATCTTGGAGAACAGCCATTAGCAAGGGGCACTGATCAGCTTGTGCAAAATTTCCACAAGAACCTATCTCTTCTCAATGCCTTTTCACACACATTGTATGGTACACAAAGTTAAGAAATATCAAAAAAGAAAAACCCATCATCTCTTAACTCTGAGGAGATGGGGGGTAGATAAGCGCCAATCAACAATGGGGATTCCACAACCTCCCTTTGAAAACCTATTCTAGATCTTAACTACCCTTTAAGTTATAAAGTTTATCCTAATATCTAACCTGAACTTCCCTTGCTGCATATTAAGCCCATTATTTCTTGTCCTACCTTCAGTGGACATGGGGAACAATTGATCACTGTCCTCTTTATAACATGTTAGAAGACTGCTATCATGCTCTCTTTCAGTCTTCTTTTCTCAAGCCTAAATATGCCAGTTTTTTTAAACTTTCCTGGTTTTCTAAACCTTTTATCACTTTTGTTGCTCTCCTCTGGACTCACTCCAATTTTTCCATATCTTTCCTAAAGTGGGGTGTCCAGAGTTGGACATAGTACTCTAGCTGAGGCCTCACCAGTACCGAGTAGAGTGGGACAATTACCTCCCATGTCTTACACACAACACCCCTGTTTATACACCCCAGAATATTAGCCTTTTTCGCAGCTACATCACATTGGTGACTCATTCGATTTGTGATCCACTAGAACCCCCAGATCCTTTTCAGCAGTACTACCATCTAGCCAGTTATTCCCCATTTCATGTTTGTGCACTTGTCTTCATTAAATTTCATCTTGTTTAATTCAGATTAATACTCCAATTTGTCAAGTAATTTTGAATTCTAATCCTGTCCCCCAAAATGCTTGTAATCCTGCCCATTTTGGTATTATCTATAAATTATAAGAATACTCTCCACTACATTATCCAGGTCATTAATGAAAATATTAAGTAATACCAGACCCAGAACTGTCCCAGGCGGCTTCACTAGATACACCCTCCTGGTTTGAGAGTGAACTATTGATGACCACTCTGAGTATGTCTTTCAACCAACTGTGCTCCCATCTTTTAGTAATTCTGTCTAGACCAAATTTCCCTAGTTTGCTTGTGAGAATGCCACATGGGACACTCCCAAAAGCCTTACTAAAATTCAAGATACATCACATCTACTGCTTCCTCTTCCCCTCCCCTCCCCCCCATCCACTAGGCCAGTGACCCAAAGAAGGAAATTGTTGGTCTAGCATGATTTCTTCTTGACAAATCAGTGCAGGATATTCCTTATAACTCTGTTATCCTCCAGGTGTTTACAAACTGATCGTTAAATAATTTGCTCCCATATCTTTCCAGGTATCAAAGTTATGCCGACTGGTCTCTAATTCCCTGGGTCCTCTTTGTTACCTTTTTGCAACTTTAAGGCATAGGGCACTCCAGGAAAAGAATACAAGTCACTGAAACCTCATGAAAAAGACAAGGCTTGATTCTTGTGTCAGCCTATGTTGTGCTCACTGCTGCACCTCAAGGGCTGCTCAAACTAGCACCTGGATGAACATTCAGAGACTGAGACTATATAAATGTAGTCAGAATCCTAATCACCTAAGTTCTTTACTCCTGAATTCCATAAATCCAAGCTGGAAGAGGGGTGGATGGGCAGCAAGTGGAAGTATACAGAAGCAACCCTTGAAGAACTACAGTTACTATTAAGTAACCACTTTCCTTTCGGTGAGCTTTTGCATACTTCTACTTATGAGAGACTGGTATTCTCAGTCTTTGGTAGGGTGTACTCTAGCTTGGATGTTTCTGTGATTACTATTGCAGAGGAAGCTTGAGAGATGAAACAGACTCTTTTAATGTGATTTCTATGCACTTCCACCAATTGATCTGTCAAGGTATACAAAGCATAAGATAGGTTATTGTAATTTTGGACCATCAAATCTTGGAGAGGTCTCTTCCTGAGACAAGCCTAAGAGATTATATAAATGGCTGAAGCTATCAGGAAAAATCTTGCAGATATAAAACAATATTGACTTACGGCAAGATTGCTGCAGACCTCTCCTTTGACTTGTATGGATTCCAGAACTGCATCTAGAAAGGATATCTGGTGTATGGAGGCCAGAGGAAACTTTTCCCAGCTGATCTGAAGATACTGCAGGCTGTTTGAATTGATAACCTGAGTAGGTTGTTGGATCTAGTTCCTGTTATCCAGTTGTCTGAGTAAGGGTAGAAATTGATGTTTCATCTTAAGTGGACACCCATCATTGCCAAGCACTTGCTGAAAACTGTGTGTTCTGTTGACACTCCAAATGACAGGACCTTGTATTGAAAGTGTCTGTTGCTCACACTAAATGGCCGTATTAGTACATGGAAGTGCCTGTCCTTTAGGGTGAAAGAACTGAGACAGTCGCAGGGCAGGAGGATGGGAGTGATGTTTCTCAAAGACAGCAGGCAGAATTTATCTTTTGATGAAACTCTTCAGTTTCCACAAGATAATATGAGGAAGAGGTTCTTTTGGATGAGGAAGTGCCTGCTGTAGAAGCTTTTCCTTTGGTACTGACTCTGAAACTCTTCTATGGATCCTCTGTAGAAGAGATTTCACCTAGAAGTAATAACTCATCAAAAGGATCCCTGATGAAATGTCAAAGCAGAATTTAGAGGCAGCCTAGACTTAAAAAGGATGCAGTAGCCATTCTTCACAATCTGCTTTCAAGCTGTTTGGTAGTGGGCCTGATGGCCCTAAAGGAAGGTAAAGAATACAATGAAATTGGTTCTGTACTCCTGACAAATGCATAAAACTGAGGAGGCTGAAGACTGGGAGGGACCTCCTGGAGACCTGTGTCTTGCAGACTTGGTTTTAGACAATATATTCATGTAATGTTTAAGAAAAGTTTTGTAAATGAGTTCCAATAGTTCATGGATTAGGGACCCTGTAGCAGGGTGGTCACCCTCTCCGGCCCCGAGAGTTACAGCCAGCCCTGGGAGAGGACTGGGGCTGCAAGTCAAAAATCGAGGTTGATTGGGGAAAGAGCCATAGCTGGTGCCATGCCCCAATCAGGCCACAGCTGGCCCTATAAAAGGCTGTGGGCCAGGAGCTCTGGCAGTGTCTCTCTAGCTGTGGAGCAAGACAGGCCTGGCTGCTTGGGAGCTCAGCAGGGTACCTAAAGTGGAGCAGGGCTGGGGAAAGGACAGAGGAGCTGGAGAACTCCAGACTGGAAAACCCCCAGGCTGCAGGCCTTGGTAAAGGCCAGGAAGGGTACCAGGGTTGGAGACGTGCAGCCCGGGGTGGGTAAAGGCAGCAGGTCCAAACCCCCCTTGCTGATGATGAGTAGTATAGACTGAAGTCTGCTTCAGTGAATGGGGGCTAGATGGTGACTGGCAGTAGCCACTGAGGCGAGGTGGGGGTAGAGGGTTCCCCTGGGTGGGGAGATCCAGAGAGTGGGGTTACTGCCAGGAGGCAGCACCCAAGGTAAAGGGGCACCAGGGTCTGGGAGGGACACAGGGGCCTGAGGCAAGCGGGACAGTTGCCAGTAAAGGGCGCTCTGGAGCTGGAGAGCTAATTCCTACGATAACCAGCAGGAGACGCTGTGCTGGTAAGTCTTTGCATTGCTACAGACCCAATTTTATGGGGTTCCAGGGGCTTTTGTATAGATTATTTAGGTTAATCTTTCTATCTACCCAATGGGATTCAGTGGTCAGTATAGAAGATAGCATCAGAGATGCTTAGCTTTGCAGTTCTCAAACTGTGGATTTGTCTCCCCCAAGATAACCTGCTTGTTAACACCAAAAATGTTTTAAATAAAAAATATAGAGAGAGGTAATAAAAAACAGACCTCAACCCTACTGTCCCTCTGCAAATGTGTGTACACAGAGTCATTCCCTTACCTCTCTCTAAAAGTGCAAAGTTTCAAAAAGTTCAATGAATAAAAGATTGTTGGGGGCGGAACAGATCTGGACAAGAAGAAGTCATCTGGAGATAAATGTAAGAGGGGAGGGGCACTTCTCATTCTTCCCGTTGAAACCCACTATAACCTAGATCTAGGTTTCCTCACTTAAGACTAGTTTAGAATCTGTCAGAAAAATATTCTAGACAGCATCAACTGGTGATAATTCATGTTGGGATTGGACTCCCAGTAATCATGTCATTGCCTAAATCACAATGCAGTTGCAACAGGCAAACTGTCCAGGATTCTCTGTGACAACTGAATCTATCATTTATGTGATTCCAACACCACCTGAAAATTTTGATTGTTTCACCCAGATCATCTAAATAGGTACAAGAAAAAAACATCCCTTATGGCAATCGAAAAGGATATACCTTATTGTGGAAAGAAAGAAACAGAAAGGAGTGCCTAGTGTCGGATGAAAATACTCAACATCCTTACTATAGTCACTGAAGTTAGTGCACCGCCAAGGATGGACTGAGATGGTTGAAGCTCTGTACTTTCACAGATTCATAGACTCTAGGACTGGAAGGGACCTTGAGAAGTCATCGAGTCCAGTCCCCTGCCCTCATGGCAGGACCAAATACTGTCTAGACCATCCCTGATAGACATTTATCTAACCTACTCTTAAATATCTCCAGAGATGGAGATTCCACAGCCTTCCTAGGCAATTTATTCCAGCGTTTAACTACCCTGACAGTTAACTTTTCCTAATGTCCAACCTAAATCTCCCTTGCTGCAGTTTAAGCCCATTGTTCTTGTCCTAACATTAGAGGCTAAGGTGAACAAGTTTTCTCCCTCCTCCTGATGACACCTTTAGATACCTGAAAACTGCTATCATGTCCCCTCTGTTTTCTCTCTCCAAACTAAATAACCCAATTCTTTCAGCCTTCCTTCATAGGTCATGTTCTCAAGACCTTTAATATTCTTGTTGCTCTTCTCTGGACCCTCTCCAATTCTCCACATCTTTCTGAATGCGGTGCCCAGAACTGGACACAATACTCCAGTTAGGGCCTAACAGCGCAGAGTAGAGCGAAAGAATGACTTCTCGTGTCTTGTTTACAACACACTGTTAATGCATCCAGAATCACGTTTGCTTTACTCACTCAGTTGCTAAGCTTGGATATTATTGCACCAGCATGGGCTTGCAAAGCCAGTGAAACACTCAAGTCTCAGCTGATGTGACTGCAGGAATACTTCTTATGCACATAAAAGCACCATAGGACAAGTTTATTGAGCATGTGCGCAGAATACTGGACAAATAGTCATCTTACCACTTGCCTCCTCTTGCTATCACTGTCCTTCATTGCTGGGTCAATAAGACCCTTTCACTCATGAAAGTTGCAGACCTGGTGTGTTTTGCCAGAAATTTGTAAACAACCTCAGAGCTAAGTACAAAAAATGGCTGCAATACTGTTCTCCCAATATCCCTTACCTCAGGGTTTGTCCTGAGAATCCGTGTGAAGCTACCAGTAATCCTTCATAGTACCAGCCTCTCACTCCTCTGCTGTCATACAAGCTTATAGATAGAATATTACTGGCAAGATCATACCGCCTGTAAAACCAATGCCAAACTAAACAAGCAGGTATAAACCAGGCTGCAGCTGTACTAACCAAGTATTAGCCTTACATTGCACAAAGGTGGAATTCCAGTGGAAACTCATGACTGAGCAGCTTTCTAGACTTATATGAGGCATACAACATGGTATGAGGATATTATTGCCTCTTTCTAAAAACCAGCAAAATTATCCATGCAGTGCAATGATAAAATTCTTCTGAGAAGTGCTGACCAATCATAGATTCAATGTTTTCCTTGGTGATCAGTCAGCAGCATGCACTGTGAAATGATAGTCTACACAGAGATCAGTCCTATCACCAATTCTGTTAATATAGTGACAAAGTTCCTCCTCTACCTTGTGGGTCCTGCGCTTCTTGGCAGATTTGCTCACCTAGTATCTTCCCCACAGTCTGGGTCAACTCTCCTGTCTGATTCAGGAGTTGGAGGTTTGGGGGAACCCGGGCCCGCCTCTACTCCGGTTCAGCCCAGGCCACTGTGGATTGCAGCTGTCTAAGTACCTCCTGTAAACAGCTGCATGACAGCTACAATCCTGGGCTACTTCCCATGGCTCCTCCAACACCTTCTTTATCCTCACACAGATTTCCTCCTGATGTCTGATAATGCTTGTCTCCTAAATCCTCCAGCAGTTACACTCTCTCACTCTCAGCTCTTTGCCTCTTGCTCCCAGCTCCTCACTCGCACTTCTCTCCTCTGGCTCCTCTCTCACTGACTGGAAGTGAGCTCCTTTTTTAAACCCTGGTGCCCTGATTAGCCTGCTTGATTGTGCAGGTGTTCTAATTAAAGTAGCTATCTCCACTGGCCTTTAGAAAGATCTTAATTGGCTCCAGGTGCCTGATTAACCTGGAGCAACTGCCATTTGGTTACCATGGTCCTAGGGATTTGTTTACCCTGGGGCTAACATACCTGTTTCTCAGTACTTTACTGTAGCCATCTGGCCTTGCCCCATCACAATATCTATACCAGTAACCTTCCTCAAACATCATCACCGAAATTTGTCTCTGCTGATGACACTGCTCTGACTAAAACCAAATCCCACTAAGATTGTTTATATTAAATACTGATACAACTATCAAATAGTTAGACCAGAATTGTATTTGGATTTTTGTGGCCAGCAGATAAGATATGATCCTATCCCAAAATATTTTGGTGTAACCATAGACCAAAACCTCATAAAAATCACCAGTAACTGAAAAATATCCACGACAAAATAAAGATGTGTGTAGATGTGTGAGATCTTATATGAGGCATGAACGACCTGGTGAGCTGATACGAAAAAAATCTATGGACCTCTGCAGTGGCCCTTGTCTACTATACTGCAGAATACTGCTCACCAATCTGGGCACATAGCTCCCTCACATCACTTGCCAACTCTCAACTAAACGAGTCATGCATATCATTACAGTAAAAATCAAAGCCACAACCATAGCTTCCTGTACTGGTGTACATCCATTCACCCCAAATTTGTTGCAACACAGAAATCCTTCAGGAGCCTCATCATATTTGAGAGAACAATGATCTCCCAATACAGGAAGGCCTAAATAATTTCTGAAAAAACTGACGTAAATCCAGAAAACCTTTCTGGCTTGCAGTGCAAGAGCTCAAAGACTCAGGGTTTTCTCCTCATGAAAATCAGTGGCAAGCAAGGAGGAAGACAACAACATCCCAAACACACACTTCATCAAGGATTCAATTGAAGAACCCAGTGGTTTTTCACTTCCATGGAAAATAAGGTCCACTGTAAACCTATACATCACACAGCAGAAGCACCTAACCTACTCCATAAATGGAAACTTAGATCCAAACCTATTTGTGAGTATGGAAATGAACTTCAAACTGTGTGACATCATGTCAACCAATGTCCCAATCAATCATATTTTGGTAGTTTCTCGGTCATCCACTCCATGTCATCTGAAGCAATCAATTGGATCACCAGCCTAGAGCTGGACATCTAACACTGGTGGTTTTAAGCTACATAAATGAAGATGACGACTACAGAAATATATCAGTCAAGAAACAAATGGAAGGAAGAAAAATAATCAAAAGGTGATATATTGAACAGGAAAAGGAAATATGCATTTTTCCTCGTGGCTTATTCTCGAAAATACTACTTACCCTGTCATGTAGTGTCCAACCGACATATTTTAAATAACTATCATTCAGGAAGGCATCACTGTACATTTTCATCCACACTCCAATTTCCTCAATACAAACAGCTCTAATCTCAGCAATAGCATCACTAGAGAAAAAGAAAAAAAATAATATTCTTAACAAGGTTCAAGTCAAACACCATTTTCCCTTCATCCCCATTAGTCTAGTGATAATTTACTAGCACCTTATAATACCACAATATTTATGGGTCTGTCTTTACTTTCTCCACCATACCCCCAGTCTGACTTTGTCTTCTTTTATCCTTGTGTTCAACTCTGATGTCTCTAAACTTGTCATCCTCAAACCCATCAACTTATCAGTTTCACCCCATCCCCTCTGTATTTAAGTGTGTTGGTTCTGCCATCCTAAAGAGAGTGACACTCTACTCCACTCCTCAATTACTCCATCTCTTTTCTTCCATTATTTCAAAGTTCCATAAGTAGCTGTCAATCTCAAATGTCTTGACTTTGTCTACTCCATCTGTTTCCAAAATATGATCTACAAAGATCTCTTGCTTGACTCTCTTTTTTTGTCTGGAAACGTCAATGAGTGTTCAGGCTCCTTTTGTGAAGAGGAGCATGAAAGCCTGGAAGCAATGAGGAGGAATCAATCTAGTTTTTTTCAGTCAGAGACCCCTGCTCAGATCTCCATTCCTGAAATGAACTTGAGAACTAGCGGTGCTGGACAACTCTAAGGTGGGGAGAGAAGCTTAAGGCTGCAAAGCCACCAGGTTTGACCCAGTCCTATGATTCACTGCCTGTAGAGAGACCAAAGGAACTGATGCAGGGGCAGGCCACAGTACTGCATGCTAACTGGTCACATGAGAGAGGACCAGGGATCTTCACTGTAGTCAGGGAAGTTGTGGATGGAAATACCCATGTTGCAGCACCACCTACTGGTCTTGGGTAGTTCTACAGTTCCCATCTGCTGTGATAACTGGGTCTACAAATTTACCCTAATTGTGAGCTCAACTATAAAAAGTGTGTGAATGTTCATAAAGTGTCAAAATAGCCTATAATAATAAACAATGATGGGAAAAGTTCCAAAAGGAAAAGGAAGAGAGACTCTATTAGTACAAACAAAAAGGCCTACAGGACTGTGTAAAGATTATATCTGGGGTAAACAAGAACAGTATGAGAACAAAAATTTATGAACCAAAATTGGTGTGTTTGAAAGTGGTCTTATTGGAGAACAAAATAATGAGAGGATGGACTATTCTGCCTACCACTCCCTTAAACAAAATGGGGGGGAAGGGGAGAGGAGAAATACAGATGACTAGATGGAGGCTAACACGATGCTGACTGATGGAAAGGCAAGAAAAAAGGAAGCAGCAAGCTTCATCATAACGGCTGTCATACCCACAGTCTCCTGGGAATCCCAACCTCCTTCATCAAAATCCTGAAAGATGCCCTGACCAGACCTGGCCAGAGAGAGCGAGCCAGATGACACTGCCACCTCCATCAGCTTTGGCTAATCCTGAATACCACTAGGGATGTGAGAGCGAGTGACACTGGAACACCTTTGTGTGTTCTTTTCCTTCCCCACTTATTTCTGCTCTTATAGCCCTCTCCTTTTTCCTTTTGTCTAACGAATGGCTGAGCCAGACTCTCAAGACTGCATATTCTGTAACACTGGTATGAATCATGACCAAAAAGGCAACTAAAGCAATATTCTTAACACTTCAATGCTGGTAAAGATCATGTGCTACATCTGTTTTTTTCAGCAGTGAGGCTGCAAGTGAAAATCAACATCAGACATAGAAGCTGCATTTTCTTATCTTTGCTATTCTTTTCTCTCCCCTTTTGCGTGTGCTTGTTTTGTCTTCTTTGGAAATGTGACAGGACTTTAACAATGACAGCTCCAGCCCATCCCAACTAACTACCTGTCTTTTCATCAAAAAGGACAGTTATCTTTAATGCCATCCAAGAGACTGTTAAACACAGTTTTTTATTCTAAAAACTCTGCAGCTGAAGGGAAAGGGAACATGGGATGTTGTTACCATGAAAGCCTAATTTAATACTTTATATTTCAAATGCTTTAGCTGTTTTTTTCCTTCTGTGTTTCTTTTATAAAAAAAGACTTAAGGATTTTTATTGGTGTTTGCGCCATGGTACCAAGCAGGCAAACCATCAACATAGAAACCTCAAGTCTGCTTTGAAACTCCCTGGTTCTTTCAACCTCCAAGGCTGAATCCTCTGTCACCTGCTGAGATGGGTACACCCCAACCTCAAATTAAAGAAACCATTCAGTCCATGATGGAGGTAATATTCATTATTAGCAGAGTAGGACAATGAACCAGCTGTCCCAACCAGGTATCTCTCAATTTATTTTTAATCCATATATAGACATGAGATAAAGATGAATGCTTTATAAATGCCAATAAATTAGATAGACTGAGCTGTGGGAAAATTTTTACCCTTATTGGGGAAGCAGCCATGATAAAAAAAAGGTGCTCTTTAATCAAAATTGCTATCTACTAAGTATTTCAAGTATACAATATTTCAGAACAGAATACGTTGGAATTTCTCTCTTATTGGCAGTTGTTTTAAAAAGAGTTTTCTGGAGTGGAGGTAATTATATCACATGCAGACCAAAGTGTAGAGGTGGCAGGCCTGAATGAGAAGAAGGGGAGGTTAGTGGGCTCCACAAAGGGGTGGGCCACCTGAACTGTAGCTAAAGGAGGAGAAGAAAATAAAAGGGCTATTTATTTTAAAATGAAAGAAATAAAAAGAGTAATGAAAGAAACAGAATGTAAGGGTTAAAGAACAGTCTAAAAGATAATTCATAAGGACCAAAACAAAATGGTCAAGTATGTAAGGTTATAAATATAACTAACATAACCATTAGGGCATTCTTGCTGGGGATGCCTTATATCTCAACTCCAGCTGGACAGATGCAGAAACATTCTCTTTCCAAATTCACCATCTAAACCTAAAAATCATTTGAGAAGAATTTAACAACCTCCAAAAAGAAATCCAAGCCATCACAACTATTACATAAAGCCATTTGTACTCAAGAGGATCTCTCTTAGCTTCTTGAAGGAAACACCACCTAAACAGAGAGAGAAAAGATCCTTCTTGCTACAAAAGTCGACATGCCAGAGATTCTCACAGAACTCAAGGGACATAGAACCGATATTCAGTCCACACTGCTGCTTATAAAAAAGGACATCTCTGACCTATGTGGGAAGTTCAATATAACTGAAAACGAAGTAGGAAAGAATGATGTCTACAGCAATATAGGACTTGTAGACCAGAATCAAGTATTTGGAGACAGAAGCAGATTATGGAGCCTGCTTCTGTCTATGGAGTCTGCTTTTGCTTACGCCACAGTATATCAGTCTCATCTGTGTAAGAAAGAATCAAACGGACTGACGAAGTTCAATAGTTAATAGTACAATTAATCATATAGTACATATTGGAGTGGCCAATTTGAATAGGGTTATCACAGATGTTACACTTCAGGGTGTTGTTATAAAACAATGAAAAGTCTTAACTGAAATTAAGAATATGCAAGAGGTCTTCCTTGCAGCTGGGCAAGAGGGCTCGTTTGGAGCTTTCCCAGTTCTCAGTCAGAGCTGCCTATGAAAACTACGTTTGAGGATACTGATCCTGCAGCAACTGTACAATATACAGAAAAGCATCCTACAATGGAGGATGCCACAGACAATTCAGATAAAATAGACTTAGCATTCAAGAATTGTGTGTGTGTGTGTGTGTGTGTGTGTGTGTGTGTGTGTCTCTCTCTCTCTCTCTCTCTCTCTCTCTCTGTTTTTACTATATTCTTGCAAGGTGTTAGGTACTGCGGCCCTTATACAGAAAATAACTTAACTATATGATTAATCCTTAACTCATGCTTATGTGCTTTGCTTGATGAGGGCTGGAGCACTCAACAACTTGAAATATTCAGCCCAAAATGGATAATCAAATACATTTGTTCACATTCACTTATCGAAGACAAAGATTGCAGTTGCTGTTCTTCTCACAATCTGTTCTTACAGAGAGAACAGAGTCAAGCACAGGTGGCTTTCAGAGGAGAGCATGATGATGCTACTCAATATGCTAACATGCATCTTGATAGAAAAATATTAGGATGTATGAACGAACTCCCTAAATCAGCATAAGAATTAGTATACACAAAGAAGCTCTAAAAGACAGAAATGAAGGTTACTCACCTGCCACTGCAGTTCTTCGAGATGGATTCTGCACATTCCCGCTCATGGGATGCATAGATGGTGCAGTTCTGACTGTGGAACCTATTTGAAGGAGTGTGCTTTGAAGCACTCTCACACGTCCCCCTTTCTGCTCCTGCTCACCTCCTGAGGGTGAGGCTATATAAGTGGGCATGGCACTCCACCCGCCTCAGTTCCTTCCACCACTTCCTCAGGTCCAAAGTTGAAGGAGGACTCAGAGAGAAGGAAATGAGGGAAGGGACCATCAATGTGCATAATCCATCTTGAAAAATTCCAGTTACAGGTGAGTAACCTTCACTTCTTCTTGAAGTAGCTTCTGCACATTCCCCCTCATGGCATAATTTCATAAGCAGCACTCCTGCCTGCATATTGTGGGGGCATGGAGTCCTAATTAAATAACAATTGTAATATTGCAGTACCAAACTGAGCATCCAATGTGGATGCCAGATATAGGGAATAGTGTTTCATAAATGTATAAAAACAAAGTGGCTGCTCCACAGATCTCTAACACTGGGGTATGTCTAAGGCAGTTCACAGAAACCAGCTTGGTCCTTGCGGAGTGCAATCTAAACCCCTCAAAGGAGAGGGACAAAGGTTTCTTTTAGGGCTGTCAAGTGATTAAAAAAATTAATTGCAATTAATCGCATTGTTAAACAGTAACAAGTGTGAAAGCAGATTTAATTATATTGTAAAAATAAGAATGGATTAAAGAAATGTTGTATGTACCTTTAAGCAGAAATAAGAAATGTTGAAATACAGGTGCCAGGAAAAGAAACATTAGGCATAAACAAGGGTGCTAATGGCGAAACATTAACAGAAGATCGGTAATAGTTAGTAAGGAAATAAGATATGCATGGCTAGCCCAGGTAAACTTATCAGATTCTGCTTCCTTTGTTATCTTGCTAAGTGCTCCCCCCCCTTTTATCTGTATAAATAAGATAGTTTGTGTCTTGTATGGTGCTCACATTATCTGGGTGCATTAGCAGAGCGCTGTGCTAATAAAACAGAGTGGTCTGACAAACTGAGTCCTGAGTCTAACTTTGACACAAGAATACCATTTATTTAAATATTTTTTGATGTTTTCTACATTTTCAAATATATTGATTTCAGTTACAACACAGAATACAAAGTGTACAGGGCTCACTTAATATTTATTTTTTATATAAGCGGCGCGGCCCAAGGGACATATTGGCCGTTGCGTCGCGCAGCCCCCATTGGCCTGGAGCAGCGAACCACAGCCAGTGGGAGCCGTGATCGGCCAAATCTGCAGACGGGGCAGGTAAACAAATCGGCCCAGCCCACCAGGGCCTTTCCCTACACAAGCAGCATCCTAAGTTTGGGAAACACTGCAATGGAGTATGGAATTTTTTTGTTTTTTTACAGGCTATGCCACCACAATGCATGGGTGGAGGTGAGGGCTGCAAAATCCCTCAAAACTGCTACTAGCAGAAAGAAGAGCTTTTTCTTCCCTCTGTTTGGTGACAAGACCAAGAGCCCCCATCTTCATGTTAGTTATGTAATTCAAAACCTAAAGTACCTCTATGACCCCTTTCTGCACTAAAAGGAGATGATTTGCAAGCTCTGACTCCTCTCACTTCATAACACCAACACATTGCTGGGGAGTGTCAAGCAAACCTCTCTCATCCAAGGTATCTGGTTCAGTAGTAGACCAGCACTTAACAAATCCATTACACATCAGCTTGCCTTTCTACTCATAGAGGGATCTGGAGCTCTCATTTAGAGCTAACACAAAGGCACATACCAACACAGTCTGATTCTGCTCTCAAACCACTTTTAGAGTTAGGGTTATGCCAACTTCAGTGGTATAACTCTAATGTCTTTACAATGAGGTCAGAGCACAATCGAGCCCCAGAAGCTCCAGCTTATGCAGTTCAATGTCAGTGGGCAGAGGAATTCTGTCATTCATAATCTGGTTAGCAATACGAGATCTATGTTCTAGTCTGCACCATCAAACCTGGCTATATGACACCACAGACCCAGTGCCAGTTCATCTCTTCCACTGTAGACTACTTGAGAAATCACAATCCCGGATCCTGACAGGTTTAAGCGCAGAAGCAGGGTAGCCACCCTATTTCCATCACAACACAAATGCAAAAAAAAACCCTCAAATCCTTTGAATGTAATATCATGCTCATATCCCTACTTAGTCCATGACCCTGGAGATCCTCTTCTCCACTTCCCAACATCTCAGAGACCTGCTGACCTTTCCCTAGTGCCCCTTCACATCTTCATTCACACATCCCTGCCCTCCAAGCACTTGGCTACTCTCCTGTTTTTCACAGCGTTGCTTTCTAGTGTTGAAAGAACCAAGCAGATAGTAAATGAGGCTACGTGGGAGACAGGGACAGAGTGTGGATGTGCGGGGCGAAAGGAAGCAAGGTTGTGCATAAAGCCTAGGGGCAACAGGATTGTTTGCAGAGAAGAGGGCTATATTAGGGAAATCAGTGCTATTCAAAGAGGTGGGGGGGATCCCAGACCCTGAGTCCCAGTGTCTCTGTCTTTTAAGGGCTTCCTCTACATTCCTGCCTTAGCTTCCCCAACAGAAACCCCTCAGTCAAGCTGAGGCAACATTGCCATGAGCAGTCTTTCAAGCATCATGCCTTCGCATTGAAAGCCTGAGGGCCCACCTCAGACACCTGCCCAGTTCACAGCATTGCTCCCCCTAACCCAGGCCCGTCTGCACATAACCCATCCTCCAAAAGACCCATGCACATGTCTGGTCGTCTCCGTCTATTCCAACATCATCACTAGATTCCTCTGTCCACCTTACCCATGCAGAAACCTCAGATTCCCCTTCCCCTTGTCATCTCCAATCAACTTCCTATCATTCCTACATATTTCTGTTCACACACCCCCAGACAGCACCACTCTCATCCACCCACTGTTCCCTTTTTGCCCAATCTGTCTCAAGGCTTTCATAGACAACCAAAATGTTGAAGTTGAACAACATATGTTTCTTTATGACTAAAACAGTTAAATTCCACAGTTTCATATCCTGGAAGCTTACTTGGCAAGTTTACATGTTTTTTTAACAATTAATTACAATGTTAAAATATTATCTTCTCTTACATAAATAAACAAAGCAATCAGTTGTAAAATAAGGAACAAATTCACCAGTATACTCCAGCTGCTTTGCACTATCTCTGAAGCAGCCATACATCCATTTTTTACTGGCCATTGTAACTTGATTGATTTGCACTGCTCCAAAGTAGCACAAAACTGCCAGAACCTTCTGGTTTATCTGGCTCTAAAAATAATTTAAAGCCCCCAAAATTCCCAAGTGAAAACACTGTTAAATTGGAATTAAGATGGAGATTACACATCAGTAATTTAAGGACAAAAACCACTATGATAATGGTTGTAATTGTAGCTAAAACAAGAATTACAAATCCAGGAAATTCAGAGTTAAGATTAACCTTAAAAGACATCCAAAATGTTAAGGCATGTAAATGTACAGTGAAGGCATCCAATTAACTTTTGTGCTCTGTACAACATAAAATAACCATATTGTGGTTATTATTCAGGCATTTCAGTCTTTGTGGTCTCATCTTAGCTGAAACTGCATTTTAACACTGAATTCATTTTTTTTCCTCCCCTATGGTGTTACTTAGGACCAAATTAATGTTGTCTGGATATACTATTTATTTGGGTAAAAAGGGAGACACCTAAATTCTCTTCCTTAGCCTCAAAGATTATAATAGTTTTAGTTTTGTTTTGGAGGGACCCAGAATGTTATACCACAAAAATCAACATATTTTTAATTAAATCTGGCAAATAAGGCCTTCTACAGTGCTCATTCTCTTACCGGTATCTGTGAACAAATATACCCTTAAAAATAGAGTTCATCATATTTTCGATTTCATCTTGGTTTTCTTGCAGCTGCAAAAAAGAAATAGAAGATCATTAATATTTCAGACGGACATCCTGATAATTTATAGTACTAGCATCCTGAAACATTATACTATTAGCTTTAAGAAGTATGCTTCATTAAAAGGTATTATAATTAGCATTTCTCTTCCTCTCAATAGGCATAAATAAAAATATTTTATACATATATAGTGCTTTCATGAAAGGAAGTTAATACATCCTACAAACATTAATAAATTTAGATTGAGAAGCAGCCCTTTGACTAAGCATGATCCCCTTCTTTGCAAAGGAAATTGAGGCAAGGAGAGATTAAGTGCCCAATTCTGCTGACCACCTTCAATTTTCATTTAAGTAAGCGGATCTGCAGGTGCTCAGCATCTCTGGAAATCAGGCCACTTACGAGGCCTAATTATGAATTTAGAAGAGTAATTTTTTCAAACTTCTCGCCCCAATTCAGGAAAGCATTAAAGCATCTGCTTGGCTTTAAGTATGTGTTTAACTTCCATTGACTTCAATGCACATGTTTAATGTTAAGTATATGCTTAACTGCTTCACTGAATAGGGAAACTTTCTAGAATCGGTACCTAGGTGCTTAAAGTTGGGGCTAGTTCCCTGATATCCAGTCTAGTGCTCTAAAGGGAAGATCTACGGTAAAAACAGACCCTCTAAAAAAAAAAATGGCATAATGGGGATTCACATTTATTCTCCCTGATTGATTTCTGTATCAAATATGCTAATTTTACAAGTAAAATAATTTCTTTTCTGAGTTCCCGTTGTGAAAACTCATCCTGGGGAAGAGTTCAAATGAATTATTGACACCCTGCATGTCACAACTACTACTATTAAATCTACTGACAAATTATGTCTTCCACTTACACCTGTATAACTCTGGTGTTTCCAATTGGGATTTACAGGTGCAACTAACTGGAAATTAGTACGTAATTCTACTGATCATGTGCAAAAGTCAATAGAATCCAGCTCACTCAGTTTCACCTGTGTTGGCTTTGCCTGACTTAGGGCTTGTCTTCATACATAACTATAGATAAAACCTCCCCGCCTCCCAAATGTCAACACAGTTATAATGGTATAAATATGTTTATATCAATTACATCTTATTCCCACATGTAAAAGGAAATAAGCACATTTATACCAGTATAACTGCATCCACTCTGGATTGTTCCTATATAACCACAACTAAAAAATCATCCCCCAATTGATATAAATACACCAATACAAAAATTGTATGTAGACTAGATATAACAGGAAAAAAGAGTAGAACCCTACTTTTGTCACTACATTAAGTAAATATGACTCAGATTACACGAAAAGAACAGATCTGTTGAGAAAAAAGGTGTCCATTTTACATAATCTTTTTTCAAGGCGTAATTGCCTTTACCACACGAAACCATAATTGATTCATCAAGGAGGGCATTAACTCTTCCTTTTTATTATTCACAGCATTTCTTAATATCAAAGTATAACACTACAAAGTGAAGGAATGAAAATATTTCACATCCTCAGTACAAAGCCACAATATAGGAGCCACTATACAATATAAGATTGCAAGTACAGATTGCACAGATATATAATATTTTTTCCCCATAGATTCAACATATGAAGGCCAGAAGAGAACATTATGATAATTTAGTCTGACCTCCTGCATAGCACAGACCAGATAATTTCAACAAGTGATTTCATTTATAATACTCAGCATTTCTATAATTCCTTCCATGTGAAGATCTCAATGCAATTTGTAAAAACAAATAGTTACGCCTCACACTTTAGGGTTGCCAATTTTGGTTGGAGGTATTCCCGGAGGTTTCATCACATGACAATCTTTAATTAAAGATTAATCTCTAATTTCTTGAGGCTCCAGAACAATCCCAGAGGGTTGGCAGCCCTACTTCTCTGAGAGGAGAGGAAGCATTATACGCCACTTTACACATGGAAAAAACTGAGGTACCCAGGAGTTAAGGAGTTGATTTAGTTGGGGACTGGTCCTGCTTTGAGCAGGGGGTTGGACTAGATGACCTCCCGAGGTCCCTTCCACCCTTGATATTCTAGGATTCTGTGAAGGGCTAAATTTTCAAAAAATTGCGCACACAAATCCCTACAGACACATTTATTCCACAGTCCAAGCAAGGGATAAGTGCAAAAGGGACAGTTGGGCACATACAGTCCCTGTACAATGCAAAAGGATGAGTATACCCAAAAGGACAGGATTGTGGGCATGGCTTCAAGAACAGGCAACCCAGTATTTTCGGACTCAAGCCAATTTAGAGACACAAATTAGAGGATTAAGCACATGAAGCTGCAAGGGCATAGGCTGAGCTAGTTTTTAATAAGTACTGCCTTTGCTGACCTCATATCCTATACGAAAGCAGCAGCAGCTGAGGCACAAGCCCCAGACAGACAGCCACATGAACAGACACTTATGGCTGGAGCCATCCTAGATGAGGCAGAAGAAGAGAAGGACAATGAGGACAAAGATGGGCACAGAGCCTTGTCCACTCTAAGGAAGAACTAGAACCCAAGGAGGAATTCTGAAATGAACTGTTAATTTATGCAGAAATGAGGTAAGTATCTGTGATGGGGTGTCCACCCCACACAAGATTGGAAGGAATTATTGTGCCTACCTAACTGCCCAGGCTGCACCTGAAGGAGAAGCCAGGGCACAGGGAATTGATTAGATAGGGAGGTTCAGCTAGACAGGAACAGGAGGGACCTATATAAAGCCCTGAAAGCAGAAGGGGACAGCAGGGAAATAGGCTGCAGTAACTCCAAGGGAGAAGGGAATTGGGAGGCGGGCAAAACAGGGGGGAACAAGGAAGGCAGAAAAGGCCCAGGGGGAAAGCAGCAAAGTAGGACAATGCAGGTCTTAGCTACTGATTGGAGGGCCCCTGAGCTGGAAGCCAGAGTAGAAGGTGAGCCCTGGTTCCTTTACCAGCCCCTGAACACATGGCACAGACCAGGCAAAGGACAGTGGACTGGCTGGGAAATTTTGTTTCAGAAGTACTTTGTGGGGCATACAAGGGCAAACTACATACCACCTGGACAGAATGCTGAGTCATGAAGAGGAGGCTGTGGTTCTCAGAGGGAGATGGGCTTGGGAGTGAGAAAGGACGACGAGTGTGGACACTGCCAGAGGAAGGCGGAGCTAATCCCCAGGACGGCCAGGAAGAGGCACGATCAATAGTAAATGGACCCCATGACAGTATCAAAGAAAAGTCAAGGATGCAAAAGTTAAATTTATAAATAATATAGGAGAGGCAGTAACATAGGGTAGGAATAAATGGTCAGTTTTCAGAATGGAGAGAGGTAAATAGCGGTGCCCCCAGAGGTCTGTACTGGGACCAGCACAGTTCAACGTATTCATAAATTATCTGGAAAAAGGGGAAAACAGTGAAGTGGCAAAATATGCAGATGATACAAAACTACTCATGATACTTAAGTCCAAAGCAGACTGTGAAGAGTTACAAAGGAATCTTACAAAACTGGGTGACTGAGCAACAAAATGGCAGATGAAATTCAATGTTGATAAATGCAAAGTAATGCATACTGGAAAACATAATCCCAACTAAACATATAAAATGATGAGGTCTACATTAGCTGTCAACCTGTGGAACTCTTTTCCAGGGGATGTTTTGAAGGCCAAGACTATAACAGGATTCAAAAAAGAACTAGATAAATTCACGGAGGATAGGTCCATCAATGGCTATTAGCCAGGATGGGCAGGGATGGTGTCCCTAGCCTCTGTTTGCCAGAAACTGGGAATGGGTAACAAGGGATGGATCACTTGATGATTACCTGTTCTGTTCATTTCCTCTGGGACACCTGACATTGGCCACTGTCGGAAGACAGGATACTGAGCTATAGAATTGCTATGGATAGAAATTTCATGCTTTAATAAAAAACATAACATTAGGGATCTATTATTGACCACCTGACCAGGACAGTAATAGTGATGATGAAATGCTAAGAGAAATTAGAGAGGCTGTCAAAATTAAGAACCCGATAATAGTGGGGGATTTCAATTATCCCCATATTGACTGGGAACATTTCACTTCAGGACGAAATGCAGAGATGAAATTTCTCGATACTTTAAATGACTGCTTTATGGAGCAGCTGGTATGGGAACCCACAAGGGGAGAAGCAACTCTAGATTTAATCCTGAGTGGAGCGCAGGAGCTGGTCCAAGAGGTAACTATAGCAGGACCGCTTGAAATAGTGACCATAATACAATAGCATTCAACATCCCTGTGGTGGGAAGAACATCTCTCAACAGCCCAACACTGTGGCATTTAATTTCAAAGGGGAACTATACAAAAATGAGCGGGTTAGTTAAACAAAGTTAAAAGGTACAGTGACTAAAGTGAAATCCCTGCAAGTTGCATGGGCCCTTTTTAAAGACAACCATAATAGAGGCCCAACTTCAATGTATACCCCAAATTAAGAAACAGTAAAAGAACTAAAAAAGAGCACCGTGGCTTAACAACCATGTAAAAGAAGCAGTGAGAGATAAAAAGACTTCCTTTAAAAAGTGGAAGTCAAATCCTAGTGAGCAAATAGAAAGGAGCATAAACTGCCAGCTTAAGTGCAAGAGTGTAATAAGAAAGCCAAAGAGGAGTTTGAAGACGGCTAGCCAAAAACTCAAAGGTAATAACAAATGTTTTTAAGTACATCAGAAGCAGGAAGCCTGCTAAACAACCAGGGGCCCTTGATGATCGAAATACAAAAGGTGCACTTAAAGACGATAAAGTCATGTGGAGAACTAAATGGATTCTTTTGCTTCAATCTTCACGGCTGAGGATGTGGGGAGATTCCCAAACCTGAGCTGGCTTTTGTAGGTGACAAATCTGAGGAACTGTCACAGATTGAAGTGTCACTAGAGGAGGTTTTGGAATTAATTGATAAACTCAACATTAACAAGTCACGGGACCAGATGGCATTCACCCAAGAGTTCTGAAAGAACTCAATATGAAGTTGCGGAACTATTAACTAAGGTTTGTACCTGTCCTTTAAATCGACTTCGGTACCAATGACTGGAAGTTAGCTAATGTAACCAATATTTAAAAAGGGCTCTAGAGGTGATCCGGCAATTACAGACCGGTAAGTCTAACGTCGGTACCGAGGGAAAATTAGTCGAAACAATAGTTAAGAATAAAATTGTCAGACACATAGAAAAATAAACTGTTGAGCAATAGTCAACATGGCTTCTGTAAAGGGAAATCGTGTCTTACTAATCTATTAGAGTTCTTTGAAGGGTCAACAAACATGTGGACAAGGGGGATCCAGTGGACATAGGTACTTAGATTTCCAGAAAGCCTTTGACAAGGTCCCTCACCAAAGGCTCTTACGTAAATTAAGCTGTCATGGGATAAAAGGGAAGGTCCTTTCATGGATTGAGAACTGGCTAAAAGACAGGAAGAAAGGGTAGGAATTAATGGTAAATTCTCAGAATGGAGAGGGGTAACTAGTGGTGTTCTCCAAGGGTCAGTCCTAGGACCAATCCTATTCAATTTATTCATAAATGATCTGGAGAAAGGGGTAAACAGTGAGGTGGCAAAGTTGCAGATGATACTAAACTACTCAAGATAGTTAAGACCAAAGCAGATTGTGAAGAACTTCAAAAAGATCTCACAAAACTAAGTGATTGGGCAACAAATGGCAAATGAAATTTAATGTGGATAAATGTAAAGTAATGCACATTGGAAAAAAATAACCTAATATACATACAATATGATGGGGGCTAATTTAGCTACAACGAGTCAGGAAAAAGATCTTGGCGTCATCGTGGATAGTTCTCTGAAGATGTCCACGCAGTGTGCAGAGGCGGTCAAAAAAAAGCAAACAGGATGTTAGGAATCATTAAAAGGGGATAGAGAATAAGACTGAGAATATATTATTGCCCTAAATCCATGGTACGCCCACATCTCGAATACTGTGTACAGGTGTGGTCTCCTCACCTCAAAAAAGATATTCTAGCACTAGAAAAGGATCAGAAAAGGGTAACTAAAATGATTAGCAGTTTGGAGAGGGCCCCATATTAGGAAAGATTAAAGAGGCTAGGCGTCTTCAGCTTGGAAAAGAGGAGACTAAGGGGGGATATGATAGAGGTATATAAAATCATGAGTGATGTGGAGAAAGTGGGAATAAGTAAATAACTTTTCCTTATCCATAATACAAGAACTAGGGGTCACCAAATGAAATTAATAGGTAGCAGGTTTAAAACAAATAAAAAGAAGTTCTTCTTCACACAGCACACAGTCAACTTGTGGAACACCTTACCTGAGGAGGTTGTAAAGGCTGGGACTATAACAATGTTTAAAAGGGAACTGGATAAATTCATGGTGGCTAAGTCCATAAATGGCTATTAGCCAGGAAGGGTAAAGAACGGTGTCCCTAGTCTCTGTTCATCAGAGGATGAAGATGGATGGCAGGAGAGAGATCACTTGCTCATTGCCTGTTAGGTTCACTCCCTCTGGGGCACCTGCCATTGGCCACTGTCGGTAGACAGATCCTGGACTAGATGGACCTTTGGTCTGACCCGGTACGGCCATTCTTATGTTCTTATGAGCTAGAATGGACTTTTGATCTGACCCAGGATGGCTGCTCTTATGAGTACAGAAAAAGAGGACTAAGCAATACACAGACATTCAGTTCATATGAGAAAATGAGCTGCAACGTACAAGATTCAATGGGGTAGGTCACGGGACAGAGTGGAGGGTTCATTCCCTTTGTTTTCCCTCAGTGTTTTCCACAGTGGCTCTGAGATTAGCTGAGAATGGACCCACAATCGCTGGCCACTGTGTTAAGCAGCAGTAGTAACTGGAAGCACAGCAGGGTACTTGCCCCTTCCACAACTAGTGCTGCTGGTGCTGAGTCACTGAGGGGTGATGTCTCTGAGTCGACATGTTGGTCTCTGGCTTCTCAACATGGTGAAGCGCTGCTGAGAGACCATGTTCTGAGCCAACTGTTGATGAAAATGATTGCCTTGAGATTTGTAAATGATCTTCCACTGTTAGTGCTTCCGCACCATCAGCCATGACACTGGCATGAGTAAAAGGAAGCATCTTCCTTGTGCCTGCTATCTCTCCTGGCCCAGTTCTGGGTGTTCCTCTTTCATATCCAAGAGGAAATACAGAATCTACTTATAAATTACCAGATCAGTCTCCACCCCCTGGGTAATTCCCCCAGAGTGAGCGTTGACCAAGTAAGAATCTCCATCCATCCGACGCCTCAGCTTGCTAAAGAGTCTAGTAAGATAGCAAGTTGTGGGCTGGCAGAAGCTGCCAACACACAAAAACCAAACAAGAAATAAAGATCATTTGGACAATCAGAAATCAACTGGCAATCACAGACATTGGGACATCGACAGGACATCAAAGACGACTCTAACCTTTTTGTTTTGGACACAAGGCCAGTCAGTGATGCACTAAAAAATATCTGTTTATTTCTGCTAATGCTGTCACTAGCTGCTCATTGCTAATGCGTCAAGACCAGCAATCTTCTGCATGAGTTTATGATGGTCTAGACCACCTACTGAGTTATCTGCTGTTCTCCCTCAATTTAGCTAGATGGCCCTTCACAACTCTTTATGGTCAATTTGTCCTTGAAACATACATGCAGATCTCTCCATCATCCTTGATCTCACAATCCTCCGGGGCCCACCCGCAGCACTGACAATGTCAGTTATTTTTTTCTGATCAGTGTTAATCTTACAGAGCAAATCTCTACAAGCCTTGGTTTCTGCACCAATAGTTCCTCAGTGAGGAACTTAACCTTCTTTTTGCTATCTTTTGGGACCATCATCAAAACATATAAGGCAATACTATCAGGCTTGTTGGTAGCATGTCCAACTCTGTAGTGGCTGATTTTCTATGTGCAGGGTGAATCTGCATCTTAATGATCTATCAGAACATGCTACTCTGGCAGGTGTGGGCATAGTAACGTAACAGTCTCAAGTTGCAGTGGAGGAGGTTTAGGTTGGATATTGGGAAAAACTTTTTACCAGGAGGATGGTGAAGCACTAGAATGGGTTACCTAGTGAGCTGGTGGAATCTCCTTTCTTAGAGGTTTTTAAGGTCAGGCTTGACAAAGCCCTGGCTGGGATGATTTAGTTGGGGATTGGTCCTGTTTTGAGCAGGGGGTTGGACTAGATGACCTCCTGATGTCCCTTCCAACCCTGATATTCTGTGATCCCTAAGCAACCTGCCAAACTGGCACCCATGTTTTGAATATCTGTCAATCATTTGGGCATGCTGGTGTGCCCTACTGCCTCTGGCTCCTCTCAAATCTTTAAAGCACAATGTGCTTTGTGAACAGACATTCAAATGACCATTGGCTGTTCCTTTAGCCACTTTGTGCCTGTTCACTAAACATCTGCTCTGAAAATTTTGCCTAACGGGTCACAAGAGCGCAAGTCGAGGGGCAAGAGAGAGAAGCCAACAAGCCTGGCAGGGACAGAACACAGCAATAAGGATTAGCAGGAGCTCACTGACCATCTCATTGGTGCAGAAACATCAAGATAGAAGAGGGCTATTTGGCAGAGATGTTTTCAGAGCTTTGTATACTCTGAGTTTTTAAGTCCATGGAATTTGATGCAGAATCTACGTCATGCTGTAGAAATGTAATCCAGAATCTACATATTCACATGTAAGAATTGGAACCCACATTTAAAAACCTGGTTGCCTAAAGCTAGACCCAAATTAAAGTGGCCCAATTTTCAGAGATAGTGAGCACCTCTGAAGTCAATTTGGGCTAAAGATGCTGGGTGTCTTTTGATATCAGGACACTTATTTAGGTTCCTAAATTTAGACTCAAGTGCTTAATTTTAGGCACCCAGGCTTGAAAATTTTGACTTAAGTTTCCAGTCCTTTTGGTTGTAAAGAGAACCTTGCAAATACGAATTAAGTGCAAACCAGTGCCGTGTTGTCTTCTTGACTCACGAGACAGCCCAGAAAGCTTTAAAAAGTGTGATGTGCCCATTCATAGATTCACAGAAACGTAGGGCTGGAATTAAGTCCAAACCCCTGTTCTGTGGCAGCAACAATAAACCTAGACCAGCACTTCTCAAACTGTGGGTCGGGACCCCAAAGGGGGCTGAGACTCCATTTTAATGAGGTTGCCACAGACAGTATTAGACTTGCTGGGACCAAGGGCTGAAGCAGAAGCCCAAGCTCCACCCCCACCCAGGGCAGCAGGACTTGGGCTGCGGCCCCCTCTCCCCTGACCCAGGGCAGGAGGGCTCAGGCTCTGACCCTCCCCCTGGGGTCATGTAGTAAATTTGTTATTGGAAGGGGGTCACAGTGCAATGAAGTTTAGGAACCCCTGACCTAGATCATCCCTGACAGGTATTTGTCCAACCTGTTTTTTCAAATGTCCTGCCTTGGAAGCCTATTCCAGTGCTTCACTACCAGTAGAGCTAGAAAGATTTTCCTAACATCTAACATAAATCAACCTTGCTGCAGAGCAAGCGCATTACTTTTTGCCCTACTTCCAGTGACACGGAAAATAACTGATCACTGTTCTCTTTCTAACAGCAGTTAATACATTTGAAGACTATTAGGTTCCCCTCGGTCTTCTTTTCTCAAGATTAAACATAACCAGTTTTTTAATCTTTCTGCATAGGTCAGGTTTTCTAAATGTTTTATTTTTGTTGCTATCTTCTGGATTTTCTCCATTTCCTCCACATCTATCTTTAAATGTGGCACCCAGAACTGGGCACAGTATTCTAGCGGAGGCCTCACCAGTACCAAGTAGAGCAGGACAATTACTTCCATATCTTACACACAACACTCCTGTTAATATGCTCCCGAATGATATTAATCTTTTCTGCAGTTACATCACAATTTTCACTCATGTTCAATTGATGATCCAATGGAATTCCAGATCCTTTTCAGCAGTACTATCATCTAACCAGTTATTTCCCATTTTGTACTTGTGCATTTAATTTTTTTCTTCCTAAATGTAGCACTTGGCTTTTGTCTCAACTGAATTTCATCTTGCTGAATTCAGACCAATTCTCCAATTTGTCAAGGTTATTTTGAATACTAATCCTGTCCTCCAAAGTGCTTGCAATCCCTTCCAGATTGGTGCCATCTGCAAATTTTATAGGCACTCTCTCCACTTCATTATCCAAGTCATTAATGAGAATATTCAATAGTATTGGACCCAGGACTGAGCCCTCCGGGACTCCTCTAGATATGCCCACCCAGTCTAACAGTGAACCATTGATACCTACTACTCTTTGAGCACAACATTTCAACCAATTTTGCACCCACCTAATAGCAATTTCATCTAGACCGAATTTGCCTAGTTTGCTCGAGGCTGTCATGTGAGATCGTGTCCAAAGCATTACTAAAATCAAGATATATCACATCTATTGCTCTCTCGCAGTAACCCTGTCAAATTAGGTTAGTTACACATGATTTGGTCTTGACAAATCCATGCTGGCTATTCTTTATAACCCTATTATTCTCTAGGTGCTTACAAATTGATTAATAGTTTGTTCCAGTATGTTTCCAGATATCAAAGTTAGGCTGACTGATCTCTAACTCCTCAGGTCCTCTTTGTTCTCCATTTTAAAGAAAGGTACTAAGTTTCCCTTCTCCATTCTTCTGAGACCTCACTCATCCTCCAGGAGTTCTCAAAGACAATTACTAATGCTTCCAAGATTGCTTTAGCTAGTTTCTCAAGTACCGTAGGATGAATGTCATCAGGCCCTGCCAACTTGAATACATCTAACTTATCTAAATATTCTTTAGTCTGTTCTTTCCCTATTTTCCTCCTTGTTAATATTAATTCTGTTGAGTATCTAGTTGGCATTAGCCTCTTTAGTGAAGACCAAAACAAAATAGGCATTAAACACTTTGACTTTCTTGATTACATCAATTATTAGCTTTCCTTCCCTGCTAAGTAGAGGACCTACACTTCCCTTCGTCTTTCTTTTGCTCCTAATGCATTTAAAGAGCCACTTTTGTGTTCCTGACCAAGTACAGACTCTTGAGACCTGAGTGGCTGAACTGGAGAGGTATATATAGAGGAGACTTTCAGGGCCACAGTAGAACAATCTCATCCTCAGTCTGACTGCCTCTGTGCTGTTGAGGAGGATGAAAGTCTCAAGGAAAAAGAACATCAAGCTGCAGCAGAGAGAAATGATCCTACAGTTGGACCCTCAATCCAGATGATGTCATAGTATCCTCTTGTGTGGGTGGGGATCCCAGTTATTAAGAAGAGACAGGTAATAGTAATGGTAATAATAATTATTAGAAATACACATAGTTGGGTTTGTGGTCCATACAAACCCTGAATGGATCCCTATTCTCTTCACCAACAAACACTAGCACCTTATAGGCCTGCCAAGGATCATGCATCTCACGTGGGCCATCATGTATTTTGACAGGTCTGTCATCATTCCCGCAGAAGTGGTAAAATGTTACCCATTTCTTGTATACCTACTATGGAGACAGCAGTTGCAGCTCCACAGTTAAGACTAAGTTGAGTTTCCCCCAAATTTGGGTCCAGAATGAATTTTCTCTGAATTTACAAGTAAATCCATTAATGAATTTATGAATTACATTTCATTTTTAAATGGTTCCTTTGAGAAATTTAACATTTGTGTCAGTCTTGTCTTTGCCCAGAATGATCTAAATAACAATGTGATAAACTGGGAAATATCTGTATTATTTCTTAGAAGTATGGTGTGCTCCTCTATGTATTTGTTTAACATAGATTGTTTGATATGGAACTAGACTGAAAGGGGTTGTTAAAGCAGTGGTTCTCAACCAGAGGTACACGTACCCCTAGGGGTATGCAGAGGTCTTCCAGGGAGTACATTAACTCATCAAACAGGGTGACTGGGCAACAAAATGACATGAAATTCTGCATTAAAAAGAACTAGCAAAGTCAGTACAAACTAAAATTTCATACTGACTTTATACTGCTCTGTATACTATATGCTGAAATGTAAGTACAATATTTATATTCCAATTGATTTATTTTATAATAAGATAAAAATGAGAAAGTAGGCAATTTTTCAGTAACAGTGTGCTGTGATACTTTTGTATTTTTATGTCTGATTTTGTAAGCAAGTAGTTTTTAATTGAGGTGAAACTTGGGGGTACACAAGACAAATTAGATTCCTGAAAGACATACAGTAGTCTGGAAAGGTTGAGAGCCACTGTGTTAAAGGAACCAAGAAGGAAAGGAAAAATTATGACACAGATAAGAGTCCTTGAAATCTGTTTATAGGGAAATACACTCTACCTAGCTCCAGATAGACTAAGAACAGCTTACTCTTCCCAAGGCTAAAGCCTAGGACCAAAAAGGAGGATACTAAATATTAGAGCACTCTGGATTTAGAAAAGGGTAGAGTGGTTAAATGAATAGCCCAGGACATCAGTGAGAACTGACAAGCTGGCAAGAAGATAAGGAGGGAGAGAGAAGCTGAAACTGCTTCTTTTTGGGCAACAAATCTGAAGTACAGTCCCACACTGATGTGTCAACAGAAGAGAAGAACAAATTGATAAATTAAACAGTAAGAAGTCACCAGGACCAGATGGTATTCACCCAGGAGTTCTGAAGGAACTCAAATATTAAATTGCAGCGCTATTAACTGTAGTATGTAACCTATCACTGAAACAAGTCACTGTACCAGTTACCTGGAAGGGAGCTAATGTAACATTTTTTTTTTTTTTTTAAAGGGCTCCAAAGGCGATACTGGCAATTACAGGCTGATGAACGTAATTTCAGTACCAGGCAAAATGATAGAAACTATAGTAAAAACAGAATTATCAGACACACAAACACAATTTGTTGGGGAAGAGTCAACATCTCTTTTGTATAGAGAAAAGATGCATCACCAATCTATTAGAGTTCATTGAAGGTGTCAATAAAAATGTGGATTAGGGTGATACAGTGTATTCAGATTTTCAGAAAACCTTTGACAGAGCTATAGGCTCTTAAGGAAAATAGGTAGTCATGGTATAAGAGGGAAGTTCTTCTCATCGATCAGTAACTGGATAAAAGATAGGAAAAATAGGGTAGAAATAAATGGTCAGTTTTCTCAATGGAGAAACATAAATAGCCAGGCTTCCCAATGATCTGTAATGGAACCTTTGTTGTTCAACAAATGATCTGGAAAAAGGAAGTGAACAGTGCAAAGAACAGTGCAGATTATATATAATTATTTAAGATAGTTAAGTCCAAAGCTGACCATGAAGAGTTATAGAGGGATCTCACAAAACAGGGTGACTGGACAACAAAATGGCGTATGAAATTCTGCTTTACACTTATAAATGTTATGCATACTGGAAAAAATAATCCCAACTACATATACTTACACAATGTAGGACTGTACCATGGGAAGCAGACACTCTGAAAAAGATATAGGGATTGTGGTAGATAATCAGCTGACTAAGAGCTCCCAGTGAGATGCTAAGGCCAAAAAAACCAAATGTAATCCTTGGATGGATAAACAGGGGAATCGCAAGTAGTACTAGACAGTTTATTTTGCCTCTATTTTGGCACTGGTGTGACCATTGCTGGAATACTGCGTCCAGTTCTAGTGTCCACAATTCAAGAGAAGAGCCACAAGAATGATTTGAAAATGTTCCTTACAACGATAGACACAAGGAGCTCAATCTATTTAACTTAACAAAGAGAAGTTTAAGGGGTGACTTGATTACAGCCTACAAGGATCTTCATAAGGAACAGATATTTAATGGGCTCTTCAGCCTAGCAGAGAAAAGTATATCCTCCTTCAGTGGCTGGAAATTGAAGTTAGACAAAATTTGACAGGAAATAAGGAGCAAATTTTTAATAGTGAGAGTATTTAACAATTGAACTTCGCAAGGTTAATAGTAGATTCTCCATCACAGACAATTTTTAAATCAAGATTGGATGTTTTTCTGAGATATGCTGTAGGAATTATTTTGGAGAATTTCTATAGCCTGTGTTATATAGGAGCTCAGACTAGATGATCATAATGGTGCCTTCTGACCTTCAAATCTATGAAAAGGGGTAAAAATATCACAGGAAAGCTGTATTTATCCCAAACCCAAGTAGTATAAATTAATGTAAATTACACTTCAAAAAAATCCAAAATATATGCACAGTTAAGGCACCCAACCAACCTTAATCCGACTTAACTCTGCATTGTAGAGACATCGGGGGCAAAGGGGGGTATTTTAAAACTAATGGGTTTTTCTAATCAATTTTATCTAGTCTAAGACAACAAACACTAAAATGCCTTTATCATAATCATATAAATTTTGCATGGCATCACTACAGGGTACAGTTAAAGTTGTCTGGGTGACTCATCTGTGCACTTCTGGACGTTTATCATATTTTGATTTCTTTTAAGTGCAAACTTAACTCTGAATTTCCTGGGATCTAATACTTGATTTTTGGATAACTACATCATCCCCATAATGTTTTTTTCTCACCTAATACCAGACTGGCATTTACCAAGTGACTTTAATATCCCCTTAGTTTGATGTTCTTTCAAAGTAGATGCAAAAAGAAGTAATGTCACTCTCTGAGCTACATTGTGCTCGGGAAAGGGAGAAGCGGGCAATACAGTTGGACGGAGCACAGAATTCGCTTCAAAATCTCATTGTTCTATGTTTAGCAAAAATCTGCATGCTATGCACAATTCTGGACTAATTTTCAGCCTGCCTCATCACGTACACTAATTTTAGAAAATAGCCATCACTCTAGATGTGCAGAAGAGCTAGTGCTTAGAATCTCAGTTGTGTGTGTGAACCTAACACTTGACAATGTAGCCCTAAGTAATATGCTTGAACACACAGAGAACTTCTTTGACAGAACTCATCTCTTGCTTCCCATTATTGTGCTTGAACCACAAAACCAAACTCTCTCCCCAAGTACAGCACAAGAAAGCATGAATATTTTAAATTTAAAAATCTGTTCCGTGTACCTGATTGATTTGCTCCCCTTTGTGGAGAAGCGGTTGAATATAGACTAATTTGAAAATTTGCACTACAAACAGAAAACACACTCATATTTTCAAAATTATAAATACTATAAAAGGCTACATTTTTTTCAGGAAATAACTTGTGCATTAGATATTCTTTTACATGTTTTCAGGAGAGTGAATGATGTAACTAGGAAAATAGCTTTGGTTCTTTGACTTACCTCTTTCCTTTTTTGAAGCAGCAGCTCCAATCTTTCATTAGCTCTCTTACCAATCATTTTGTTTCTCTCAGCTTCATACTGCCTCTGTGTATTATCCTGGTGAATACTCAGGTTTAAGGCAACATTCACAAGAGCAGTCATAAGCTTCATAGCTGTAAAGAGTGGAAGATAAGGGAAGGTTACTCACGTGTAACAAGCTCAAGCACATTGCCTCTGTAGATCCACACTCATGAAACTTGAGCAACCCTTGACACATGGATATAAAACCATCTGGAAAACAGTTCCCATCAAGGTCACATCCATCCCCCTCACTGATCCAAACATTAGAACCGAGAGTATATAAGAAATTGTGACTCCAACAACCCTCATAGTTCCTTCCCAAGTTTTCAGAGTAACATTCAAATTCCTTGTTGGGGAAGGACAGCAAGTGAGTGTGGATCTGCAGAATCTATATACTTAGAGAAGTCCGGTTACTGGAAATAACTTTCCTTCCTCCATTGAAAATTGTCTATGTCGATCCTGACAAACTAGGGAGAACGAATATGAGTAACAACTTGTTCAAGAGAGCTGAAGTAAAGCCCTCCATGGGACTATTTTTTTAATCCTGCTCCCATGCCACCCCACAATACCCACTCTGGTATTGTTTCTTGCATTTTTATCCTGTTTCCACCCGCAAAAACCTTAAGATCTTGCAAATCCTGAAAGAGAGATTTTCCCCATGCTACTAAAAAAAACCCATAGCATTGGTTAATTTTATTTATTTATATATATATATATATATACACACACACACACACACATATATAAACAGAATTCAGACATAGTATTTACCACTAAAAGAATAAAACAAATCTTGCTTAAAACATGTAAAAAAATACTTTAACTCCTGTTATAATAGACATCAAATCTCTTTCAATCCCTCGCTTAAATTTAAGTATTAAAACCTTTATTTTAAAAAAATGCTTTATATTGCTGAAATTCTATTTATGACAAACTGACAGGAGATTTAGTGTTTTCCCACAAAGGATCACAGTCTGGTTTTTTGTCCACCCAATCCTGCATACATCAAAATACTGCTGCCTGGAGACTCACCTTCCAGGTATCTCCCTTTGTCTATCAGTGCCTGGAATTGCTCCTGGTGTTCTGAAGGGATCTTGTCCGTGAACTCTGCTATCCTATTGCAGTTGTTAGAGTCATACTTGGCTAGCAGAGCCTGGAAATTTGCAATGTGAAACTGTATGCTCGCAGAAGAATAGACTTTCCTGCCCAGCAAGTCCAGTCTCTTAGCTGTTTTGCCTGGAGGAGTGGACTTCTGTCGTTGCTGACCTGCTCATTCTGCAGCCACTTGGATAACAAAGAGAGCTGGGGAATGGGTGGGTGAATAAGAAATCTGCCCCTTTAGCTGACACAAAGTATCTCCTCCTCACCCACATAAGTGTGGGCGACATATGGCTGGTATGTGCCACTCTGCCCACACAAGTTCCAGGATGGCCACCACGGTTGACCCTTGGGGTTGGAGGATGTCCAGGAGTCAACACTGAGTCCTGAATCTCCTCCAACGGGATTCCCAGGTCTGCTGCTACGCTCTGCAACAAGTCCTGTATTGTCGGTGATCATCCGGTAGAGAGAATAGGAAAGGAATGACGGTCTCATCTAGTGACGAGGATATGCCAGTCGGGACCGGTAGAGCTAGCAGCACCAGCTCAACCTCCTCGTCTTCTTCATACACCGATGGTGCTAGTAGATGGTCAGTAGGATGCCTGAGACAGTGTGCGCCATCTGTGGTAGGGATCCCAGGTTCAGCCAAAAAGAGGGGTCCATCAGACACAGTACCGGGCCACTTTTGTAGGGTCATATGCCAGAGGGGAGGGCAGTCCGGGTCATGTATCCAAGACTCTGGTGTTGCATCAAGGAAAAAGACCGGTCCAGCTCCAAGAACTCCTCAGATTCAGAAGACTGTTCATACCAGAGGGCTGTGATGAGTCAGAGAGTTGGGCTTCTCCATCAGCAGCAGAAGGGGTTCATCCTTAGGAGTATAGATGTTGCAGGTGAGCAGAGGGCTGGAGAGAAGGAGACATTGCAGGGATGGGAGGATTAACTCCTCTGCTGTCAAGAATGTCTCTGAGCAGTCAGGGGTCCATGGAGCACCAATGGAGATGCTGAAGGGGCCTGGTGAGTGTCTGGTGGGCCAACCTGTCTGCCAGGCATGTGGGCACCAGCAAAGTGGGTGGTGCATGTACCAGTGAGCACTCTGGTTGTGTGGTGAGATCACTGTCGGATCCCATTTCCACTTGGCCTTACCTTCCACCTGGGGAATCCAGTGCAGCTGATTCTGTGAGCAACGTCTCACCCAACGTGGATCAGCTCGGGGAGGAAACACTATGCTTGGGAGCAGTCCACTGCAGGGACCTGCTCTTATGCTCATGACTGTGTCTTCTGCTCTCATGTCGGGACTTGTCCTTAGCCTTCAGTACTGCTGGTTCCAAGGTATGTGTGGTGCTCAGAGGGGTGCTCACCGCCGGTGCTAGCTGTTATACAGAGGCTCTACTGGGCCTGGATCCTAATGCACCCAGGGCCTCATTGCTTCCTCTATTAGATATCTGCAAAGGCAGAGCTCATGGGCTTCCCTGATCCAGGGCAGGAGGGACTTACAGATGGTGCAGTGTGCCACCATGTGTGCCTTGCCCAGGCAGTAGAGGCACCACTGGTGTTCTTCTCTCAGACAAGGAGGAGATGGGCAGGAAACACAGCTTTTGAAGCCCGGAATCCTGGCCATAGTCCTGGGAGGGGAGAGGGGAGAGGGAGGGAGGCAGTGAAAAGGAACTGAGAGGTGGTCGGTCAACCTCACCCTTTATCGCCTGGGACAAAACCATGAGGCGGCGAAAGGGCACATGCACGGACCAACAGATACTACTACTTTCAAAATCTCCAGCTCTTGATGCATGGTGCATGCACATAACCCTCAGTGGATTCAACAAGTAATAGCAAAAAAATTTTAAGTACATCAGAAGCAGAAAGCCTCCTAAACAACCAATGGGGCCACTGTACAATCAAGATACTAAAGAAGCACTCAAGGATGATAAGGCCATTGAGGAGAAACTAAATGAATTCCGAGGAACTTTCCCAGACTGAGGTGTTATTAGGGGTGGTATTGGAGCAAAATTCATAAACTAAACAGTAATGAGTTACCAGGACCAGATGGTATTCACCGAAGAGTATGAAGGAACTCATATGTGAAACTGCAGAATTACTGAGTGTGATGCGTAAGCTATCATTTAAATCAGCTTCTCTACCAGATGACTAGAGGATAGCTAATACAACACCAATTTTTTAAAAAGGCACCATAGGCGATCCCAGCAATTACAGGCCAATAAGCCTAATTTCAGAACTGGGCAAACTGGTTGAAACTATAGTAAAGAACAGAATTATCAGACACACAGATGAACATGCTTTACTGGGGAAGAGTCAACATGGTTTTTGTAAAGGGCAATCATTCCTCACCAATCTACTAGAATCCTTTGAGGGGGTCAACAAGCATGTGGACAAGCGTGATCCAGTGGATATAGTGTACTCAGCTTTTGAAGAAGCCTTTTACAAGGTCCCTCACCAAAGGCTCTTAAGCAAAGTAAGCTGACATAGGATAAAAGAGGAGGTCCTCTCATGGATCAGTAACAGGTTAAAAAATAGGAAACAAATGATAGGAATAAATGGTCAGTTTTCAGAATGGAGAGAGTGGTGTCCCCTCGGGGTCTGTACTGGGACCAGTACAATTCAACATATTCTTAAATTATTTGGAAATAGGGGTAAAAAGTGAGGTGGCAAAATTTGCAGATGATACAAAACTACTCATGATACTTAAGTCCAAAGCAGATTGCCAAGATTACAAAGGAATCTCACAAAACTGGGTGACTGAGCAATAAAATGGCAGATCAATTCAATGCTGATAAATGCAAAGTAATGCATATTGGACAACATAATCCCAACTAAACATAAAAATGATGGGGTCTAAATTAGCTGTTACCACTCAAGAAAAAGATCTTAGAGTCATTGTGGATACTCCTCTGAAAACATCCAATCAATGTGCAGCAGCAGTCAAAAAAGCTAACAGAACATTGGGAATCACTATAAAGGGATAGATAAGATGACAAAAAAATATAATATTTCCTCTATATAAATCCATAGTATGCCTACATCTTGAATAGTGTGTGCAGATGTGGTTGCCCCATCTCAAAAAAGATATACTGGAATTGGAAAAGGTACACAAAAGGGCATCAAAAATGATTAAGGGGATGGAACAGCTTCCATATGAAGAGAGATTAATAAGACTGGGACTTTTGAGCTTGGAAAAGAGATTACTAAGCAGGAATCTGATAGAGGTCTATAAAATCATGACTGGTTTGGAGAAAGTAAATAAGGATGTGTTATTTACTCCTCATAACACAAGAATTAGGGGTCACGGAACGAAATTAATAGTCAGCAGGTTTAAAACAAACCAAAGGAAGTATTTCTTCACATAATGCACAGTCAACCTGTGGAACTCTTTTCCAGGGGATGTTTTGAAGGCCAAGACTATAACAGGATTCAAAAAAGAACTAGATAAATTCACAGAGGATAGGTCCATCAACGGCTATTAACCAGGGTGGTCAGGGATAGTGTCCCTAGCCTCTGTTTGCCAAAAGCTAGGAATGGGCGACAAGGGATGGATCACTTGATGATTACCTGTTCTGTTCATTCCCTCTGGGGAACCTGGTATTGACCACTGTCGGAACACAGGATACTGAGCTAGATGGACCTTTGGTCTGACCCAGTATGGCCATTCTTATGTTCTTAATACAATAGGGACCATCACTCGAAGAAGAATTGAATGTTGTTCAGTGGTGTGTGTGAAATGACTTCATCTCAGCTCAATCCTTTGTGGACAAGGGTCTATGTCAGAAAGCTGCCTTCACTGTAACAGGCAACGTTCAGAGACATGAAGTGAGCTTTCAAGACAGGTTCATGGCACATTGCAGGGAAACATCAGTAACAGTTTGCACTGCTACTGCCTGTACTGCATATGGCTGGTAGGTAAGCAGAGTTTCAGTTTTTGGACTGACAGTCAAGGATTTTTCTCAAGTAATCCATTCATGTAGAAAATAATGTTTTAAAACAAAGATGCCATAAGAATTGAAAAGCTATACGGTTGACTGTATAAATATAACCGACTACATTGAAAAATAACTCAATTGTCTATTAATATTTAACTATACTAGTGAAGAATTCCTACTTTTTATATTATAGTTTAGTGTACATGTGTTTAATTAGGAAAACTGAACTTTAGTACAATTTAAATGTGTGATATTTAGAATCTGAGTGCGATTTTCAAAAGCCCTCAGCGTATGTCTTATTCTGCTTTCATTGAAGTCAATGGTAAAACTTCCTTTGAATTCAATGTGGAGACACTTAGGCCAACGAGTGTATGGAAAACTCCACCCTTTGTGCTTACTTACCAGCAAGTGTACTGGTATGCCTGAAAGCTCGGACCTGGGAATCCGACAAACCAGTCAGAAGAGAGATCACTGTATCCATCATATATTCATCATAAATGATGCTATACTGACACTGTCGAATCAGCACTCCAATGAACTCACAAAAGTTTGATCTAAATTTTTTCCATTGTGGCCCAGGCATGGTAAGTGGGTAATCACCACTGTCCTGAAAAAAGAGAAAACATTTATACTCTATATTACAAATGCTTCCCATTCAATCCTATTTTATACACAGAATTTGTATTCTACAAAAACGAAAACACACATGATTTTCTGTTGTGTATATGGATTTCTCTTTCTCTTAGGGCTGGATCCTGCACCACTGAAGCAATGGGAACTTCACTATTGACTGCACTGGGCACACAACCGGGTTCCTAGTCCCACTTTTCAGTCATTACATGGTGGAAGTGAGGGTGTGATACCTTCAGTTCAATCAGTCACCTCTCCCTTACTATTCTCCCAACCTCACTATCTCAGACATAGCTGCATTTTGATGGCACTGTACATACACAGTTTGTAAGTGCTTTGTTATTCTCCAGAGTGAAAGGACTACATGTAAAATATAAACCCAGTGGCAGCTTTAACTACAGAGTAACTGCTGTCTCTCCATAATATCAGTGATTACGTATGCCATCAAAACAACCCTACAAAACTTGAATGTTTCAGACTTATGATCAAAAGTCAGGCAATTCCAAAATTAAAGTTTCTGTGGAGCTTTAAGTCTGCTTCCTCATGCATATGCATTCTGATACAGCCTTTAATTTTGTGATCAAATGCTATTATTTCCTTAGGACTCCTCTCTCAGAGCAGACTGAAATGTGCAATGTAAATAAGCAGATGTGAAACTCTTATTTTCAAATAACTTGTTAGTATTGAAAAAGAAAGCTGCACACGCTACAATTACTATCTGGCAGCCAACATTAAAATAATGCATTTTCAGTAAACAAATCAAATATGCACACAAAAACTTAAAAGAAAATTATTAAGGTTCCAAAGTCAAGCAGATAAAAGCTGTGAAATGTCAGAATTCCGGTCGCCTGTGCAACCTTAATTCACCCCCTCTCCCCATGTACATACATTAAGATACAGTCTTTAATTACATGATCGCATATGATTTTTTCCACAAGACACTGTTTATTCAGTGCACAGAATGGATGTTGACCATTTAATGAGCAACTATTCAATATTTTATTTTCTTCTTCTTGTTTAGGGTCCTAGACTTTATTTGCTGCACAATATTCAAACCGTACTCTGAAGACAGAATTACTAATTTCCTCATGGACTTTTCTATGGTGATCATCACTAGAATATCCGAATGCTTCACAAACAATTAATTTAGCTTCACAACACCCTGTGAGATGAACTGATATTATCCCTATTTTACAGATGGAGAACTAAGACACAGGGAGATCAAGTTTCCATTAATTTTGAGTGCCTTATTTGAGATGACTAGGACCTGATTTTTAATAGTACTTGGCATTATACGTAACACTTTACATGTTCAGAGCACAGCTGCCATTGACTTTAATTGCAACTAAGAATGGCAAGCTCTTTCGCAAATCAGACCCAAAGGCCTCAAGTTGGCCACCCAGAAAATGAGGTATGCACAATTAGTGACTACCTGTGAAACGTTTGGTTTAACTGGCTTGCCCACCATCACATAAGGACTCCATGGCAGAGGCAGAGAGAGACTCCAATCCCCTAGGGTACAATTCACATGTCTTAACCATGAGACCACCCTTTCCTTTCCTGCAATCCCCTGGAGTCCATGTTCCCTGTATCATGTGATTGCTTGTTTGTGCTCCCCAGCCTACAGTGGGTGCATTGCTGATGATAATCTTGTCCAGGAAGGATGTGAAGAAAGGAATCCTATGCAGATATGACATAGGTCCATTCCCCATTGGGGGGATGAAATTACCTTGTGGGGAACCATTAGCATGAGGTCCATGCCATGATGCTTGGGGGAATAAACCATCTGGAGCCACATCTGGAGGCAGCAAAGGTGGAGCTGTGAGAAAGCAGTGACGTATGTACATGAGTCCATGTGGCCAAGGAGGGACAGGCAAGGCCTGACCAGGACAGAAGGACTGTTATAATGCAACTTATGAATTCTTGCAGTATGTGGAACCTATAACGTGGTAGGCAGAGTGCCCTGTTTGAGTCGATGGTGGTCCCTATAAAGTCTAGAGATTGTGTGAGGTCCAAGGTTGATTTTTTGACATTGACCTCGAGGGAGGAAAGGAGGCCAAAGAACATGGAGGTTGAAACTTGGACTTCACATCTGGATCATGCCGTCAGGAGCCATTCATCAAAATATGGGAATACGAGGACACCATAACACCTGATGTAGGCTACTGTGATGGAGAAAATCTTGGTGAAGACTCTGGGAATGGTGGTGAGTCCAAACGGAAAAAAGCTGTACTGGAAATGGGGCGAGCCAACCATGAACCTCAGGAACTGTCTAGGGGCCAGATGGATGTCAATGTGAAAGCATCTTGTATATCAAGAGGCAACCACATGCCTTTTTCTAGGATGGAATGAACACTGCTAGTGTAACCATACAAAACTTGGACTTGCGAAACTGCAGGTCCAGAACTGGTCTCCATCTGCCTTTGTTCTTGGATATCAGGAAGTAAGCCGTGTCACAGAGTTCCCGGGCAATGCTCTGGAACAGCTCCCCACAAAGCCAGTCAGGACTTTGGGGAGCCTCCTCTTCCTTGGAGCAGACTGTCTTCAGGGCAAGAAGCTCACACGGCTTCACCTTCCTGGGTCTGATCTTGGAACATTCAGCATCCTCTGGCCCTCTGTGCACTTCCCACGGTGAGTCCGTCCAGGCGGGGTCCTGGGGAAGCCAGAGGGTCCTGCGTGCACCCCAACTTCACAGTCAGACATGACTCTTAGCCAGCCAGTAAAACAGAGTTTTATTAGATGACAGGAACACAGTTAAAACAGAGCTTGTAGGTACAGAGAACAGGACCCCTCAGCTGGGTCCATTCTGCGTCCCAGCGAGCCAGACAACCCTGTCTGCCCTCACTTCCCATCCCCAGCCACCTCCAAACTGAAACCCCCTCCAGCCCTTCCTTTCTGGCCTTTGTCTCTTTCCCGGGCCAGGAGGTCACCTGATCCCTTTGTTCACCTTTAGCCATCCTCGGGGGGGGGGGGGAAGGGCCCCAGCCATTTGTTGCCAGGAGACAGAGTGTTTGTCATTTATGCATGCTGGAGACTTAAGAAATGCATAGGGGAAACTGAGGCACCCTCACAGTATTCAGAGGAAACATTAAGAACAGTCCCACTTCTTCACAAACTGAATAGAACTTTTTCCACAGGAATGCACTCTATAACTCTTCATTGCAATAAGGCACTCATCTCTTGGGTGAAGATGCTGTCATGAGTGCGGTCCCTGAGGAGTGACCAGGGGGCTGCCAATGAGGTAGTGTGATGAACTCAATCATATACCCATGGTGGATGACATTTAGCTCCCATTTGTCCACTGTTATTGCACTTTAAGCTTAGGGGAAAAGGGAAATGGGGAGAGTGGTCGCATGGTGGTAGGCAAGGTGGTTGGTGGCTCTTGAGAATATTCCAGAAATACCCTTTAGCTGGGGGTTGCATTTATGTGGAGGAAGTCTGTGAAAGTGATCCTGGGGGCCAGGATCTCTATCTTCTACTGCTTCTGTGGAGGCTCATAAGGTCTCTGGTAGAAAAACTGGGCGGACTTGTAGCATTATGTGGGCAGCAGGATCTACTCTCCAGGGCAGGTGTATAAATATCCAGCAAATGCAGGGTAACTCTGGAATCTTTGAAGGTATGAAGTGAATCATCCATTTTCTGATTAAAAAGATGAAATTCATCAAAATGGAGGTCTTTGATGGTGTTCTGTACCTCCCTGGGTAAACCAAGGGAGTGGAGCAATGACTCCCTCAATATAACTATGTCGAAAGCCATAGACCTGGAAGACATATCCACCATTGACTGAAGTGTTGTTCTTGCCACCACTTTCCCTTCCTCCATGACCACCTAGACGTGAGCTCAGTTTTGCTGTGGAAGATTTTCAGTAAATTACTTGTTTACTATAATTCAGGAAATCATATTTCGTTAGTAAAGCCTGATGGTTTGAAATCTTGAATTGAAGACTGGCCAAGGAAAAGGCCTTGCAGCCTGAAAGGTCCAATTTCGTGTCCTCTTGTTGCACAGTGTGGAAGGTGAGTGTTGCTGGACAACAAGTGAATTTAGGGGAGAGAGGGAAGGAAAAGAATCTCAGACCACTTAGCTGGAACCCCTATTTGGGGGAAGGCATGCCTGTGTATGCCCTACTCTCCTAACTGGCTCGAGGATGGCATTGATTGGCAAAGCAGCTCTAGTTGGTGCAGATGAATGAAGGATATCCAGGAGTTTACGCTGTGTATCCTGGATTTTCTCTATAGGGATGTGAAGCTCCCCTACCACTCTACAGAGGAAGCCCAGGAATTTTCTGAAGTCATCTGGAGGCAGAGTGGATGCTGAGGTTACTGCCTCATCTGGTGAGGAAGATTAAAATCTCTCCAGTTCTGTGGCACCATTAGAACTGGGCTAAGAGGCTCCTCTTCCAGCATCGTCTCTGAGCATCTATTCGAAGGCGCCCTTAAAGGGGAGGCAGGTGAAGTTTCCCTTGAGGACCGGACAGGTTAGGTTTGGGGGGAGGGGGAGGAGGAGAGAGTATTGGGACTGGGCCCCCAACAGGGCCAGTATGCTGGATCTGGAGAGTGTTGTGGTGGTCCCCATGGTGGATATGGTGGATATTGACACGATATAGATGGTCTTCTGGAGTACCTATACTGGTGGTACGGGATGGATGGTCCTTGTCCATCGCTCGACTTTTCCGAGGATGAAAACGTGGACTCCAATTCCCTCAGAGATGTGGAGACCATTGGAACAGGAGGTGAGGGGTCTCGTAATGGTGATGTCATGAGTGGGAGAAACAGTCTCCCTAGAGGTGCAGGTTCCCAGCAAACGTGGCAATCTTGGTTCTTCTAAGGTGAAGACGTCTTGGTGTTGGAGTGCTTTTCCTGATCTCCCTGGTGTTAAGGGTGCCCTCTCCTTACACAGCACTAGTGGCGGAACAGTGGACTTCCCCAGACTGGATGGATTCCACAGTTTATGGGATGCTGATGTCTACAGTACCTGTAGTCTGGTAACCGGGACCGCCAGATCCCATTGCTTGGGGGACTTCATCTTGTGTTTATGCGCTTTAGACCGCATTCCCTCTCTGTAACTTGAACTCATGGAAGGAGCATCCCCTTTCTTCATTTTTTCAAGGAAGATTTAATGCCACTTTTATGGGCCTGCTTCCTTACCTCCCAGCTAGGTCCTGGCGTGGGGTACTGTAGCAGGGTGCTTACTCTGCTCCTGCCCTGAAGGGCTTAAAACAGCCCTGGGAGAAAGTTGTGGCTGGGAGCTACTAAGCTGGACTGACTGGGAAATGGCTGCAGCTGGGCCACGCCCCAATCAGGTCACAGCTGGCCTGTATAAAGAGGCTGGGAGCCAGGAGCTCAGGAGTCTCCTTCTGCCTGTAGAGGGAGAAGGACCTGGCTGCAGGGAGCTAAGGACAGGGTACCTGAGTGAAGCAGGGCTGGGGACAGGCTGAGGAGCTGGGGAGCTCCAGCCTGGAAAGCCCCAGGCTGCGGCTTAGCATAAGACCAAGGGGTACTAGGGGTTGCAGAGGACAGCCCAGGGATAGGCCAAGGCAGCAGGTCCAAACCCAACTTTGCCATTGATGAGTAGGCTGATACTGCAGTCTGCCCCAGGGCGCAGGGGCTAGACAATGACTGGCAGTAGCCATGTACTGAGGCGAGGTGGGGATAGAGGATGGGGGTTCCCTGGGGAGGGGAGACTCAGAGAAAGGGGTTACTGCCAGGGGGCAGCACCCCAGGTAAAAGGGCACCAGGTCCAGGGAGGGACACGGGGCCAGAGGACAGGTGGATCACCAGCCTGCAGAGGGTGCTCTGGAGCTGGAACGAGCTAATTCCCAGAAGTAACCAGCAGGAGGCGCTGCAGGGGTGAGTCCGCTCATCTACAGGTCCATAGTCCACCAGTACCACATCCAGACTCAGTAGCAGGAGGCATGCTCCTGGCTGTTCCAGGCCGATGTACAGAGTGGATCCCCTGGCCAGCTTGAGTCCAAGGGAGGCCTCATGGCGACTTCCATAAAGTGCTGAGGAAGAAGGAGAGCCCAGCCTTCTCAGGCATGCCTAGGGAAGGACTGACAGATACTGTAGCTGGATGCAATGTGGGCTTCTCCCAAGCAGTAGAGGCAGTATCAATGTTCACCACTGACCAAGAGTATCCTGCAAATCTCTGCAAAAGCTCCTGGAATTGTCTGAAGTCACCAGATGGGGAGCACTGTTTCATTTGGTGAAAAGGAAGGGAATCTTGCTAGTTCCAGTAGAACCACTGTGACTGGGCTAGAAAATTCTTCCTCCACCACCAGATCCGTGTCCCTGATGGAATGATCCTTCAAGGGGGAAGCAGGTGATGGTTCTCTTGCGGATCGAGCATGCTGGAGGGGAGATATTGTGCCCAGGGTCCCCAATATGACCAACAGGCTGGATCTGCCGAGATTGTGAGGGTCCCCATAGGACTGAATACCAGTGGCTCTGGAGTGGATGAGGAAGCAGTTGTTGCATGGACATGCTGGTCTCCATGATCGTGCACAGGAGTTGTATGGTAAGGGTGGTTCTTCCCCCAATTCTGATTCATTAGAAGAGGAAAAGGCAGACTCTGATTCTAATGACAGTACTATTGGAGCCAACAGGAGAGTGTACAGCACAGGAGCAAAGGGTGAGGGACTCAGTATCATAGGCATGTTCCATGGTGGGGATATCTCCTCTTTGGAAGTGGAGGAACCTTATGGAGGGGGAGACTCTGGATCCAGCAAAGCAAAGATATCTTGAGGTGCAGCGACAGCTCCAGATCTCTCTGGATGCCATTGTTTATGGGATCTTTATCTCATTCCTATGGGACTTGGAATACTCCTTCTCCTTGGGCCAAGCTGTTGGAAGGAGTGTTCATCTTTGATTTGGAGAAAGGCTAAGTCCTATGCTTATGGGAGAGCTGCTTTATCTCCCGACTAGGTCCTGCCATGGGATTGGTGGGGGTGGTTCCATCAGCATCAGAGTTGGACGCAGTGGAAGGCGCACTCCTCCCTGAATCAGACTGATGTACAGAGGATGCACATCATCCATGATTGAAATCTTTCCACCTCATAAACTACTGAGCTACTTTCCTTCCTCCACAGGGACTGAGACAGTAGATATAATCCTAAAAAGTAGAAAGCACTGAGAGTAACACATATTGGAGCACTGAGGAAGAAGACAGCAAAAGACCAAGAGAGAGCTCCAAAACAACCAGCAGAAAGTAAGTAGCACTGAAAGACTCTGGTGACGCAAAACAACAACAACGTTCACTGAACCTCTGACAAAATATGCAAGAAGGGTCAAACAAATGGCAAAGTTCTGGCATGGAAAAATAAGCCACTGTATACCACGAAACAACTAATCAAACATGGAAATGCTCCAACGGGAAAAATGAAGTGGCTGCTGCAAGACAAGCTGCAGATGAATCACACGGCTGAACAGGCCTTTACTTTCAGGATCAACAGACCCAGAGTGTTCAGTAAAGCATCACAGGCCAACCAAAACAATTACATTATTATGGATCTAAGTGAAAAGGCATGTCTAAAAGCAAGAAAGGTATGACTGTATGATCAGCAGAGAGCCAAAGCAGGAGTCCCTGGTATCAAGCTATAGTTACTGTGGGGACTTCCTTCACTGAATGAGATCAAGAAGAAACTCGTATGTTTCTAGAGACAGAAATAGTGAAAGTACCTATTGTCTAGCACTATCTAGCACTTTTGCACCTCAAAGAGTCAAACAAGGAATCCACAAAACTCTTCAGCTAAAGGATTCTGTCTTACACCGGAATTGTGAATCCCATGACTAAATATCCTGTACTGATGCTATATTTAGCGAAACAAAAAGTAAGTTGAGTATCAGGAATATTCACTGGTGTGAAATGAATTACACTGTGGAATAGTCTCCCAAAGGAAGTGGTGGAAACTTCACTTTTTGCACCTTTTAGTCACCTAATAGGACTTTTCTATGCCTAACTTCCGCGATTCCATTTGATCTCATGCTCTTTGGGTCTGTCATCTTACAAGGCTTATTTCATTTGTGATGCATATTACCATGCTCATTTTATTGAAGTAGGACACATGTTAAAAGCGTCAGAATGCTATCTTTATGAAGAACTCTGTGTAAGTTGGTCCAATAAAAGATATTACTTCACCCACCTTCTCTCTTCATTATGAGAAACCATTTTCATGTCAAGTCATGTTTGGAAGAGAAAGAGGAAGGATGATGGACAAAGAAAAGACTGATCTTGAAATAACTGAGTTACTGAATACTTAATGAGGCAAAGATTAAAGGCTGTTACTATATGACCCATATAAATGATCTATTCTCTCACTTCCCTTAAGTGTCCCTGCCATATATAGAAATGCATTTGAAAAGCTCTGCCTCTTCATTCCCTTCCAGTCCTCCTCCTCCTCCACTCTTCAGCTTCCCTTCTGCAACGCTGATTCTCCTCCTTCTGAGTCTCAAGAATTCTGACTGGATATCTCTCAGTTGTCACTTGCCATCTGATTCCCTGCCCCCTAGTCTCTGAACATTTAACCAATTCAAGGCTGAAAGTGTTTATTTTTTTATTTATATATACATACATATTATATATAAAAATAAACACAAAACACCAAACTCCATGATATAAAAATAACCTCAGATTTCTTAGGCAAGATCCCCCTTGCTGTAACTATCCTTTAACCAGCAGTGCCTAATCTTACTCCCATTGCAGAAGTACATCTGACTTCAGTAGTTTGAGATAATTGTTTTTTTAAGTATCCTTTTCTGTCTCTGATTAATGTTTCTAGAAATTACTACCATTTACACATTTTTAGTATTTTCTTCCTACTCCTCTGCTAGTCTCTGCATATACTTTTTCTATACCAATGCAACCTTCTAACTTCTTTATCTACTTGTTTAAATTGTCACTTCATCTGTCTCTTTACTCTCAGTCAGTACAGTTTCTTCTATTGAGATATTGCTTATCCATCAGAATAAAGCCCAGTGGTTTCTGAAAAGCCCCAGTGTGCAACAAACAAAATTATGCCATTTTGAAGGAAAATATATTGTACTCTTACATTTCCAGTTTTCAAAAACTCTTCAGTGTAAATATTTATATACTATACCTCATCAAATTCCTCAGTCATTTTCCTGATGATTTCTGCATTTTGCATGTTCCTGAACATTTCAATTCTTACAGTACCTGTGAAGTAATGAATGAACAAGTATAATTAGTCCACTTTACTTCCATACATCATTCATAGTATCAGTCCATTTTAAAGTTTTTCCACTGCTATGCCATTTGAAATTGGTTTGAAAGCTTATCTAGCAGTAATGTTAGCAGGAATACTCTTAACAAGACATGACAGAACCTGATGTCAAAAGAGGGAGAATCCCAGACAGTTGTATGACTCTGAAGTGCTTTCCCCATGAGCCATTACTGGTGGCATTTTGTAAAGTTAGCAGTGCTATTCTTTCAATGAGAAGTTAACTAATATCCCATAATATGCTTGCTTGTGGTTGTTCATACAGAAGTTAACAATTCAAAAACATTTTTCAAGAATTGCTTATACACCAGTTGTTCTGTGAAATACTATAGGACTGGTAGCTAGAATATCCCCTATCTTTTTATTTGTACAACTAATAAATTTGATATGAAAGTCACTGAAAAAAATAAATATATAAGGAATTCCACATGCCTTTTTTCAACTCGTTTTCAGAGTAGAACATTTTAAGTTTTATGGTAAAACCAAACTAATATTATCTTTCTGATTCAGTGTCCATTATCGTATTAATAATCAAGATACTTGTTAGAACCGAACAAAACTACAACTAAAACCAGCATGATGAAATACTTACATATTAAACTTGTTGATGAACAATAAAAATCAATATATGTGACTTAAATAACTTTACATCAACTTAGTGCAATTGACTGAGTGCCCAACCTGAAAGTGGAGTGTATTCTGGGTTGGAACTCAGCAGCCTTTCTGTCCTTTGCATTCACTGCATGATAACATTTTAACAGAAGAAATGAAGAAAAATATAAACAAACTATACAGGTATATTTATGGAGCCAAATATGCTGCCCACATTCTATACATGTCATACTCACATTCCAAATTAGTTAATTACATTAAGAACAGCATCCTTACTTTTGCAAAAAGTTCTACCAGATCTGCAAAGTCTTCAGTTTTACATCCACAAAATTCAAAGAAAGGAATAGATGCCTAGCTTCTAGGGAAAAAAATGCTATTATAGTTCCAGACAAAAATCCGGTTAGACTTAAGGCTGAGAGCATATATCAGTAACTTAAAGGTACAAAACATTGCAGGGATGTTGAAATTATCCCAAGGACAAGAATTACAAACACAGGAAACCCAAAATATGGAAATATATTAACTCTAGCTTTCCTGGATTTGAACTACTTGTTTCTGAAATAATCACAACATCCCTGTAATATTTTATATCCTGAGATTACCAATATATACTCTCAATCTTAATATAGTTTTTTAGTCCAGTAATTTCCTTTCTTTTATGTATGTATGAACATTAAACATGAATCCCAAAATGCTACCTTGAGAAGTCTAATTGAAGAAATGTAATATTGAAGTTAAATCATTTTTTCATTTTAAATCTTCTATTTTAACTTCCTTACTTGTGATACTCTTAAAAGAAATTTCTTGTGCTTTGTTTTTATATTTTTAGCTATTTCCTCTTTGAAATCCATCCCTCCTAAATTTTCTCCTACTATAATTCATGCTCCTCTTACTGGCTTCACTAGGGTTAATTTTCCAAAGTTTGAGGAAACTCTGGTCAACTCAACCTCTTGAACCTTGCTATTTAGTCATGATGGGTTACTCTTACCCTCCTGTTTCCCTTTTTGTTCAGAGCTATTTATGCATTCTGAGACTCTATTATTGTAATCTTAAAGTAGCATCCAGGCCATATCCAAGGATTTTACTTCCTTTTTACTTTGCCTCCCTCATTTTACTGAACTTTCCCTTTTCAAAGTTCAGCATCACTGTTAGTTTTAGCTATCTTTCCTCTCCAATTGGCTGTTTAACATAATTAAATTGTGGTCACTATTACTTAATGGCTCAGTTATTGTTACTTTTGAACCGACTCCTGTATGTTATTTAAGTCCAAGTCAAGAACAGCCTCTCCTTTTGTGTGCTCTAGAACGAGCTGTTCTAAGAAGCACTTGCTAAAAGCATTGAAAAACTGTTTCTCTAAACAATCCATATGCAAATAGTTGCAGTCCCCAAGTACTATCCTTTTGTTAGACTGGTGCCTCTGATCTCTCTTACTATATCGTGAACACAGAGTATGCTACAATGCAGTTGGGAGGTGTGATTCCCAGCACAGGTAGAGACGCTCACACTATCTCAAGCTGAACTAATGTGCTAAAAATAGCAGTGTGGACATTGTGGCATGGGAGGCAGCTCAGGCTAGTACCCAAGCTTAGACCCAGGGAGTTAGGCAGGCTTAGGCAGCTGGCCCAAGCTGTTGCTTGTGCCACAACATCCACCCAGCTATTTTTTAGTGCTCAAACTGAGCTAATGCAAGCCTGTCTACCCATGTTGGGAATCACACCTCACAGCTAGAGTGCAGACATACCCTCAATATCCATTTCTTGAGCCAGAGGCTGGCAGTATAACCCTACCACCAAGAATATCTGTATATTTACAGACTGGAATTTGCATCCATACAGATTCAACTACACTTCTATGTCTCATAGACTCATAGGTCAGAAGGGACCAATATGATCATCTAGTCTGACCTCCTGCACAAGGCAGGCCACAAAACCCTACCCATACACATTTATAACAACCCCTAACCCATGACTGAGTTATTGAAGTCCTCAAAATTGTGATTTGAAGACCTCAAGCTGCAGAGAATCCACCAGCAAGCGACCCATGCCCCACGCTGCAGAGGAAGGCGAAAAACCTCCAGGGCCTCTGCCAATCCGCCCTGGAGGAAAATTCCTTCCCGACCCCAAATATGGCGATCAGCTAAACCCTGAGCATGTGGGCAAGACTCACCAGCCAGCACCCAAGAAAGAATTCTCTGCAGTAACTCAGTTCCCATCCCATCCAACATCCCCTCACAGACCATTGAGCAGACTTATCTGCTGATAATCCAAGATCAATTGCCCAAATTAAACTATCCCATCATAACATCCCCTCCATATACTTATCAAGCTTAGTCTTAAAGCCAGATAAGTCTTTTGCCCCCACTACTTCCCTCGGAAGGCTGTTCCAGAACTTCACTCCCCTAATGGTTAGAAACCTTCGTCTAATTTCAAGTCTAAACTTCCTAATATCCAGTTTGTACCCATTCGTCCTCGTGCCTACATTAGTACTAAACTTAAATAATTCCTCTCCCTCCCTAACGTTAATCCCCCTGATATATTTATATAGAGCAAGCATATCCCCCCGGAGCCTTCTTTTGGCCAGGCTAAACAAGCCAAGCTCTTTGAGTCTCCTTTCATAAGGCAGATTTTCCATTCCTCGGATCATCCTAGTAGCCCGTCTCTGAACCTGTTCCAGTTTGAATTCATCCTTCTTAAACATGGGACACCAGAACTGCACACAATATTCCAGGTGGGGTCTCACCAGCGCCGTATATAACGGCACTAACACCTCCTTCTCCTTGCTGGAAATACCTCGCCCGATGCATCCTAAAACCGCATTTGCTTTTTTAACAGCCATATCACATTGGCGGCTCATAGTCATCCTGCTATCAACCAATACCCCAAGGTCCTTCTCCTCCTCCGTCGCTTCCAACTGATGCGTCCCCAACGTATATCTAAAATTCTTATTATTAATCCCTAAGTGCATGACCTTGCACTTTTCACTATTATATTTCATCCTATTACTATTACTCCAGTTTACAAGGTGGTCCAGATCTTCCTGAATAGTATCCCGGTCCTTCTCCGTGTTAGCAATACCCCCCAGCTTTGTGTCATCCGCAAACTTTATTAGCACATTCCCGCTCTTTGTGCCAAGGTCAGTAATAAAAAGGTTAAATAAGATCGGTCCCAAAACCGATCCTTGAGGGACTCCACTAGTAACCTCCTTCCAGCCTGACAGTTCACCCTTCAGTACGACCCGCTGGAGTCTCCCCTTTAACCAGTTCCTTATCCACCTTACAACTTTCATATTCATCCCCATCTTTTCCAATTTAACTAACAGTTCCCCATGTGGAACCGTGTCAAATGCCTTACTGAAATCGAGGTAAATTAGATCTACCGCATTTCCTTTGTCTAAGTAATCCGTCACCTTCTCAAAGAAGGAGATCAGGTTGGTTTGGCACGATCTACCTTTAGTAAATCCATGTTGCAATTCGTCCCAATTACCATTGACCTCAATGTCCTTAACTACTTTCTCCTTTAAAATTTTTTCCAAGACCTTACATACTACAGACGTCAAGCTAACAGGCCTATAGTTACCCGGATCACTTTTTTTCCCTTTCTTAAAAATAGGAACTACGTTAGCAATTCTCCAGTCGTACGGTACAACCCCCGAGTTTACCGATTGATTAAAAATTCTCGCTAACGGGCTCGCAATTTCATGCGCCAGTTCCTTTAATATCCTTGGATGGAGATTGTCCGGGCCCTCCGATTTTGTCCCATTAAGCTGTTCAAGTTTGGCCTCTACCTCAGATGCGGTAATATCCACCTCCATATCCTCATTCCCGTTTATCATCCCTCCATCATCCCTAAACTCCTCACTAGTCTTATTAAAGACTGAGGCAAAGTACTTATTTAGATATTGGGCCATGCCTAGGTTATCCTTAACCTCCATTCCATCCTCAGTGTATAGCGGCCCCACTTCTTCTTTCTTTGTTTTCTTCTTATTTATGTGGCTGTAGAACCTTTTACTATTGGTTTTAATTCCCTTTGCAAGGTCCAGTTCTACGTGGCTTTTTGCCTTCCTCACTTTATCCCTACATGTTCTGACCTCACTAAGGTAGCTTCCCTTGCTAATCCCGCCTTTCTTCCACTCCCTGTAAGCTTTCTGCTTTTTCCTAATCCCCTCTCTGAGTTGCTTGCTCATCCAGCTTGGCCTACAACTCCTGCCCATGGTTTTTTTCCCCTTTCTTGGGATGCAGGCTTCCGACAGTTTCCGCAGCTGCGACTTAAAGTAATTCCAGGCCTCCTCCGCATTTAAATCCACAAGTTCCTCCGTCCAATCCACTTCCCTAACTAATTTCCTTAACTCTTTAAAATTAGCCCTCGAGAAGTCGAAAACCCTAATCCCAGATCTACGTTTGTTTATCCTTCCATCTAATTTGAATTGAATCAGCTCATGATCACTCGAACCAAGGTTGTCCCCTACCACCATTTCTTCTACGAGGTCCTCACTACTCACCAAAACCAAATCTAAAATGGCATCCCCTCTCGTAGGTACTTCAACTACTTGATGAAGAAATCCATCCACTATCACATCCAGAAAACTCTGACCCCTATTATTCTTGCAAGCACTCGTCCTCCAGTCTATATCCGGGAAGTTGAAGTCTCCCATAATCACACATTTCCCCTTTGTGTTTACTTCATTAAAGACATTAAAGAGGTCTCTATCCATATCCAAATCAGATCCCGGCGGTCTGTAGCACACCCCAAGCACTATCTCAGGGGAAGCTCTAGTAGCTTTTTTACCCAGCGTGATTTTTACCCAGACAGACTCCGTCTTATCTATTCCATCACTTCTTATTTCATTACAGTTCACCCCATCATTGATGTACAAGGCTACTCCACCACCTTTGCCTTTCTTCCTGTCTTTTCTAAACAGCACATAGCCTTCAATACCCGTACTCCAGTCATGAGTACTATTCCACCAATAGTCAATATAATGCTGTTCTTAGGAGCCAAAAAATTTTACCGCATTATACTGAACTTACTTTGATCTACCAGAATGCACAGCCCCGCCTCCCGAGAGCACTGCTTTACTGTATTATATCCAAATTCGTGTTATATTGGGTGGCGTTATATTGAGGTAGCGGTGTACGTGATTCACTCCAATCAGAATTATATCACACTATGTTCTATGGAATCCTATCAATGACCTTCCCCCAACTCTTTAGCCTAGGCTGCCTTTCCCATATATTTCCAGTGTCCCACCGATTTTTGCCATTCCATCACATTTCTGTAATGCCGATTATATGAAGGTTCTCTTCTATTTCCACGACATTTCAATTCATCACCCTCTCCTTCCTAGTACTCACTAGTTTGTCTGGAAGTCTCTTGATATCTGCTACCTTTACACCTGGCAAGCAAGCCAGTGAAAGTTACTTTACAATCATTATATACCTAGCTGTTTATATTCCTGATGATCATACTCCCTATTAATGCAGCCTAGCTTGTGTGTCTCAACTGTAATCCCATCTCTTGGAGCGACCGTCTCACTGTGCAAATTATCATCAGCTTCCTCTATCTCAGTGAGAAGGTAGGTCTCATATAAGAGGGTGTGCCCCTACAAGCCTCCTTGGTGCCTTTTCATCATGAGGCTACCTTTCTCAACAAGAAAATCAGGGGAGTCAGTTCTGAGGTGGGCCTGCTCCAACAATGTCTCCATATGCTGTCTGTACAAACCATTCCATTTCTTTCTGCTCATTCATTTCAACACCTCTGGCTCAGTCCCCTATTCTGGAAATGTGGCCGAGTTCCTTTATTCCTACATTTACGAATTTTTGCCTTTGGTAATATTAAAATGTATATTGTTTGCTTCAACCCAGTTACCACAAAGCAATCTAGGATGCTCTGTATCAGTGACCTGTCTATGTCATTTACCAATATTTGTGCCATCTGTAAAATTTACAAGCAATGGTTTCATATGTAATTCTAAAGCATTCATAAAAATATTGAATAGCATGAGGCGAAGAACAGATCCCTGTTGACCCTACTAGAAAAACCCTCACTTGATGAGGATTACCTGTTACCAATTACTTTTTGAGATACATCAGTTATGCGATTTTCAATCCAAAAGATTTAAAGAATAAAGGAAAAACTGCCATTTCTTGGTTAGAAAGGAATGAGAACAAAACTATCATTGCCCAGTTAATAGATGGGAGGAGAGTAGAAGGAAGAGAATAAAATGCAGTCAGATCTTGCTGTGGTTGCCAGAGAGACTGACCAAAGGGCCAGACTTTCAAAATTACACATCCTAAACTGCAGGTATTTGTGCCCTTATTGGGGTTTGTGAACATGATGATATAGCCTTTACACTTATGAAAATCTGGCCTACTACATTCAACAGAAACAAGCTGAGAGACTTATACATACACAATCAGCTTCATACTATGTTTGAGTTTCAGAGCAGTGAAGCCCATAAAAAGGAATAAAACTGTGGAAGAAACTCTGGGAGACAATCAGAGGGAAACTTTCATGTACTTAAACCTACCAATTTTTACAGTAGTGTTCTAAGTTATTGGCAAAAAATTAAAATAAACTGCTAACTGTTCATATTAACTGGAACAGTCACTAGAAAGCCAGAAACTAGACACCTGTGGAGCTACCAAGATGTAGTAAGGTGTTTGGAAGTTCCAGGGAGAAGCAAAATGCAATGCAGGTTTGCCTAATTAGATATGACTAGTGAAGAGGATGCATCTATATGAAATTGAAACAGAGTCTTAAGAGGTATAATCTAAACAGCATGGAGATCCAAGTGTTGCAAGACTGAGGGTATGTCTTCACTACCAGCCAGATCGGTGGGCGACTGATCCAGGGGGGATCGACCTAAGATACGCAACTTCAGCTACGAGAATAGTGTAGCTGAAGTCGACGTCTCTTAGCTCGACCTAGCTTGTGTCCTCGCGGCACAGGGTCAACTGCCACCTCTCCCCCGTTGACTCCGCTTCCGCCTCTCGCCGCGGTGGAGTACAGGAGTCGATGGCAGAGCGATCAGGGATCGATTTATCGTGTCTACACTAGACGCAATATATAGATCCCTGATAAATCAATCACTACCCGCCAATCTGGTGGGTAGTGCAGATGTACCCTCAGATCGATCCCTCCCCTGCAGTGTACACCACATTTGAGAGAAAAGACTAGGAGAAAACAGGGAATTCTGGATGCCATGACACAGATGCTTTGAGAGGTACTGAGAATAAAGCTATTAATGATTATTTAGAAACAAAAGAAAAGTAGAGGCCTGAACTAAGAGGCTGAGGGAAATACTGGAGACTATAGAGCCAATCTCTTATTTTCTGTACTTCAGATAAATATTTCAGACTGCCAGATGATCTTTAGCTGCCATCAGAACAACTTACAAAGAAGCTGAGGACACATAAATTGTGGCTAGAAATAAGATTTTTTTTAAGGCAGTGTAATTAACCATTAGAACAATTTACTAAGAGATATGATGCATTCTCCATCACTTAAAGTCTATATATCAGGATTGGATGTCTTTCTAGAAATACATGTTAGCTCAATCAGAAGTTACAGGCTTGACAAAGAAATAACTAGTGAAAATACAATGAAGTCATATTAGGAAATCATAATGGCCTCTGCCTTAGAAGAATCTAAGATTTTGCAAAGCAGAATAGTGTTTAATTTAATTCAACACTGCTACACTGGTTTTGTGACTACCTTAATCTCCCAGTCTTTTCAACATATTTCATCAAAGACACGTGAAAGAACTAATCATCATTATTATTGCTTCTGGACAGCACTCTATGGAACTAAGACTAAGGAAAAATCACTTATAAAAAATCAGTGCACATTATTTTGGAAGGTTACAACTCAAAGGTTTGATTATTTGTAATGAAACAGTACAATAATTATTTATTTAGTGCCAACAATTCATTTGGCACTATACAATATGCAAAAATACAGTCCTTGCCCCAGAGATTTAAAGAGGCAGTTTTTCAAAGACACAAAGATCAGACAGGCACCTGACTCCAGCTGAAATCTGAAAACAAATCTGTTCTCATAATGATTATATGAAACTTATTCACAGTTATATCACTCACTATTTGTAATAATCTAAGATGCCTACATAAAATTCAGTCACAAGAAGACTTTTTATAAAACTGTTTATTCATTTTTCACAAATGGAAATATTTGTATAGTACAAAGAGAAAAAAAAAGGTAGTTTATGAAGTACCTACCTATCTTTATATAATTCTGTCTGAAATGTACTGCTTTCAGAGTTTCGTCATAGCTGACAAGATCTCCCTTTGCACAATTTATACAAATACACTTTTCTCTGTTAATTAGCAGGACTTAGTTTCCCACATGGCTGAAGACTTCAATAGTACTCACTTTCTTCTGTTTCATGTCCAGCCTTCTTTACCAATATTCAAAAACATTTAAAATTTTTTTTTAATAAATTCCTTGCTTTGAATGCTAGTTAATGTAACTCATCCAATACTTCAGCATCAGCTTTTGACAACAGAAGTACAAACAATGGATCAATAGGCAGAATACCTACTGGTTACCAACTGTATTTGTTCCTCCATCACAGACTAGTAGTGTGCAATCCTTGTGGAAGTCCACCGTGTAAAGAAAAAAAAAGTACTTGCTCACTGCAGTCACTCCCCAGAGCCAGAGCTGCCAGTTCCATAGATTAATGTGAGTTTTATTTGAGACAGATGCGTTACAGAATGTCAAAGCAATTTTTTCTTATTATATCAGATCCAGGAAGATAGTCCTCTACTTTAGGACCAGGTAAACCGTTTGAAACAATAATAAAGAACAGCGTTATCAGACACATAGATGAACCACGGTATGTTGGGGAAGAGTCAACATGGCTTTTGTAAAGGGAAACCTTTCTCTGGGGATGTCAATAAACGTGGTTAAGGGTGATCCAGTGGATGTAATGTACTTGGACTTTCAGAAGGTCTTTGACAAGGTCCCTCACCAAAGGCTCTTAAGCAAAGTAATCGGTCATGGGATAAGAGGGAAGGTCCTCTCACGGATCAGTAACTGGCTAAAAAGATAGGAGAGAAAGGGTACGAATAAATGGTCAGTATTCACAGCAGAGAGAGGTAAATAGCAGGTGCCCCCTACCCCCGCCGCAGCCCCCGGTTCTGTATTGTGACCAGTGCTATTCAACATTTTCATAATTAATCTAGAATAGGGATCTGCAACCTTTGGCACGCAGCCCGTCAGGGAAATCTACTGGCAGGCCAGGACGGTTTGTTTACCTGCAGCGTCCGCAGATTTGGCCAATTGCAGCTCCCACTGGCCGCGGTTCACCGTTCCAGGCCAATGGGGGCTGCGGTAAGCGTCGTGGGCCGAGAGATGCGTTGGCTGCCACATCTCTCTGCCCACGCCACTTACCATAGCCCGCATTGGCCTGGAACGGTGTACCACGGCCAGTGGGAGCTGCAATTGGTCGAACCTGCGGACGCTGCAGGTAAACAAACCGTCCCAGTCCGCCAGTGGATTTCCCTGATGGGCCACGTGCCAAAGGTTGCTGATCCCTGATCTAGACTAAAGGGTAAAATAATGAGGTGGCAAAGTTTCCAGACAATACAAAAATCACTCAAGACACTTAAGTGCAAAGCTGACTGTTAAGAGTTACAAAGGGATCTCACAAAACGGGGTGACTGGGCAACAAAATGGCAGAAGAACTTCAATATTGATAAATGCAAAGTAATGCACATTGGAAAACATAATCCCAACTATATATACGAGATGATGGGGTCTAAATTAGCTGTTACCATTCAAGAAAGAGATCTTGGAATCATTGTGCATAGCTCTCCAAAAACATCTACTCAACGTACCAACAGAATGCCAAAAATGCCAGAAGAATGTTAGGAACCACTAGGAAGGGAATAGACAATAAGACAGAAATATCATAATGTAGCTATATAAACTATGGTTTGCCCACACCTTGAATACGGCACAGATTTCTAGTTGCTCCATCTCAACAAAAAATATAAGAATTGGAAAGGGAGAGAGAAGAGTAAGAAAAATGATAAGGGGTACAGAACAGCTTCCATATGAAAACAGATTAAAAAGAATGGGACTGTTCATCTTAGGATAAAAAGGACTAAGGGGGGATATGATAGAGGTCTATAAAATCATGAATGGTGTGGAAAAAGTGAATAAGGAAGCGTTATTTACTCCTTCACATAACACAAGAATCAGGGATCGCCCAATGAAATTAAGAAGCAGCAGGTTTAAAATAATCATAAGGAAGTATATCTTCACAGAATGCACAGTCAACCTGTGGAACTCATTGCCAGGAGATGTTGTGAAAGCCAAAAGTATAACTGGTTTCAAAAAAGAATTAGATAAGTTCATGGAGGTTAGTCCATCAATGATTACCACCCAAGACGGACAGGGACACAACCCCATGCTCTGAGTGTCCTTAAACCTCTTACTGCCAGAAGCTGGGACTGGAAGACAGGAGATGGATCACTCACTAATTGCCCTTTTCTGAACATTCTCTCCAAAGCATCTGGCAGCAGTCACTGTAGGAAGATAAGATAATGGGCTAGATCAGGGATCAGCAACCTTTGTCACGCAGCCCGCCAGGGAAAGCCCCTGGTGGGGGCTGTGGGAAGGGTGGCTAGCACATCCCTTGGCCCATGCCGCTTCCCGCAGCCCCCATTGGCCTGGAGCAGCAAACTGTGGCCAGTGGGAGCCACAATCGGCCGAACCTGCGGATGCAGCAGGTAAACAAACCAGCCCAGCCCGCCAGGGGCTTACCCTGACAGGTCGCATGCCAAAGGTTGCCGATCCCTGGGCTAGACAGACCATCGTTCTGACCCAGGATAGCCACTCTTATGTTCTTACTTCAAAAATTAAACCATTTTGGATTTCTCTCTCAGTGCCCTTTTTTATTTTTCCACATGCATTTCCAGAAATGAATGCCCTTTTCTCTCTGGCTACTCCTTTGTACTCTTTTTAGGATGGTATTTATGCCATTCTGTCTAGGTGCATGTGCATGAAATAAATAGAGAGCACTGAAATTTTTTTCCCAATCATGAAATTCCTCTCTCTCATATAAGGTTTTTTTTATTCTAACACCTTCTTCTTACCATAGTTCAAAGTTTTCTAGTGTCTTATCCAAATTAAAATACAACTTGTTTGTTAACAGAGTCTTTGGGAAGGGAAAGTAACAGTGGGTGAGAAGAACTTTATGCCAGGTCTGTAGCAGTGTTAGTAAAGGGGATCATTTATTCCATCCCCAACACTCACTCTCTATCAGTCACCCAACTTCCTTCACATGCAATACAAACTGCAAAATCCTCCCAATCCCTAACTGCATCTGTAATCCCCAAATGGATCATCAGAGACTGGAAAGAAGCTCTTAATGGTTGGTCACTTTGCTCCATTTCCTTTAAAGGGCTTTCTCTTAGTCTCCAATTGTCTGAGAACTGTAGGTTTTACTGTGAGGTAGCTAGGCAAGATTATCACTGGTTCTTGAAGAGCTTTGTTTTTTTAATAAATTTTAAAATCCACCACACTTTCCCATCTTGTTTTGCTAGAAAGGTTGTGTTACCATTTTATTCTTAACATAGTTTCCAACCTGCTTCTTCCTAAAGATTGTAGCTATAATATGAGCGGTTCTCACATATTTTATAACTTACTTTGCCCTGTTATAGATTTTCTTTCCAGTGTGCCCAACTTCATGAAATCATTAAGAAGCAGGTTTAGGCCATGGGAAGCACATCCTATTGCAATAATATGTGGATATTTGTCCATTATGATGTCCCATGCTGCTTTCATATTACTGGCACTGTCAGACAGCAGAGCCAATTCTTTCCCACTAGCAATCTTCTCTAGTATTCCACATACTTCACTACTAATAAATTCTGAAGTATATCTATCTGTTCTCTCCTGTTCCAATGCTCTTGTAAAAAACTGGTTGAGGTGTAGTTATTACAAAGATTATGATTCCTTCCCCCTGTACATTTGTCCACCCATCTGGAATACTGACAAAATGCTTCAGTGATTTTTTTTTTCATGAAGTTTGCATCACATTCACATTCCGGTTGTAGGAGAGACTTGCTCAAAGAATGTCTGCTGGATAAATGGAATGATGGTCTTAATAGTTTAAATGCTGCCTGCCACTAACTGTTTTCAGTTACTGATACTGGACTACTGGAAGCATATATTGCTCTTGAGAGGGCTTGGTCAATTTTTTTGTTGATATTCAGGTGTCATCTTGTCTACAAAGGAAGTCATTGTTGGGAGTCTTTTGAATATAGTTGGTTGAGATGCCTGTTTTCCTGATGACTGAAGAGCTGAAATTGAGCGTACAATACTTCCAGCTGGTGATAGCAAAGAAACAGAAGGACTTCTGGATTGAGAACATGTGCTGCAACTGCAACCACTTCCAGAGTCATTTACCTCACTTCTTATTCTTGACCTTTATTTCCACTCATGGAGGATTTTTTAATGTCTGCAGGACATTTCATACATGTAAGGATGTGGCTGGTAATACTGGCAACATTTGGTATTTCATTTGGCAGTATTTGCACAATACAAGTCCTTTTTTATCTGAATGATTTTTCAGTGTGGGAATACTTCCATAAGTTAGAAGATGGATGCACCATTTCTGCTGAGGGAGAAAAAAAATAATAAGACCTCTTCCATGCTGGGTGTGGATGGTTCCTCCTGTAGATCTCAGGATCAAGACTCTCAGGCAGGATCCATTCTAGCCCAAGATTTCCCTCCAAGATCCTGCAAGCATAGGCCTCTTGCTATCTCCCCCAGTGACTCTACACAAACAGGCAGACTGTTTCAACCTCCCGCTGAGGGGATGAGTGGGCTTCTCACTAGGACTAGTCAAGACGACAGCAGCTTAAAAGTACTAGCTGCTTTTCCCCTCCTGCTCACATTGTCTCCACATTAAATTCCATGTCCAGGATAGAAGTCACCAGAAGCAGGCAGGCAGCAATCCATAAGAAAAGCCCCTGTACTCACTCCTGTTCTTTAGTACACATGGAAGCGCCCTTTACTGTCTGGGGACTTTAATAATACCCTGGAGGACTACATTGCTATGTACAGCATATAGGCCTACAGTACATAGGAATTGTAATTGCCAAATACTGTAACTTTTTAAAATTTAACTTGATTTGAAATACTTATTAGCTATTAGAAAGCATTTTGAAGGACTAAAGAGCAGCAGTAATTGTGTCATTTTAAACATTAATCTAAAAATTCTTTCGCTGTTCATTCTGAGAGAAAATATTTCCCATGAGTTTCTTTCATTTTTTACCAACATTTCTAATTTTTCCATTCCAGGCCTTGAGAAAAAACAGGAAGTTTCTGGGATTTTTCCAGACTCTCTCGCTTCTGCCTGTAGCTCGGAGATTGCAACTGTTTCCTCTGGATATGGACTTTACTAATGTGATCCATATCTTTGCCACCTTTATAGTGGATTACTGCAATGCATTCTATGTGGGGCTACATCTTCCATCAGTCCAGTTACTTAAGCAGAGCTTCTCAGTGGCAGCACATGATGCTTAGGGCTCCCTGATCTATCAGTTTCTGATGGCATTTATGATGTTGGGGATTATTACAGCCATAAATGGCTTTGGGACCTTCATACTTGAGTCCTCTTCTCTCCAGGTCATATTACCACAGCTGCAATCCGCAGAAGTACTTAAGCTGGATCCCCCTTGATTTCACACAGAGGAGGCTAGTATTCATGTGCCTTGTGAGAAGCCCTCTGTTCTGGAACAGCTCCCTAATCTAGACTGAAATAGCTCTGATCAACTGACCAGCAGGGTGTGCTAGAAGGTGAATCTATTTCCACATGCTCGTGGGTTCTGATGGGGGTTAGATCTCATGGGGTGGGGGAGGAGAGAGAATGGATGCATTGTATTCTTCTGGCTGGTTAGTTTTATTTATGGATTTTATACTTTATGATGGACGCACAGGAGCTATAAATAAATACAATCAAATAAATGTTGCTGCTCTACATCAACCCTGTGATCTACCTCAGACTAGTCCACAGGGGGGGTGTCTCATTGTCCAGTGATTTATTTCAACCCCACAAGGAAGTTTGGTAATGTATTAACCCAGTTCCATTGGTGAATTAGATCCTGAAAAGGGAAACTCTATCAAACCTCAGCTCCAATATCCCAGTCACGTGGCAGCTGGACTAAACCACAATGGCCAGCAGTCTGGACAAGATAGCTATTGTGAGCACAGTAGCTCCACACCAGTAATAATATTACTCCTAAATTTCTTAATAAAATGGCCCATTTTTGTTTTTACCAGGCTTTTTTCCCCCCATAATCAGACAAGCAAACTTCTTGTTACTCATATGTTTCCATTTCTCTCATTGTACAAAACAAGATACCATACAGCAAGCATTATACCTCCACTTACCACAAAGCTAGGAGGCAAAAGACAACCACAGGAGGAATATATAGCCAGGCTCCACCCTCTTTCCCTCAGTCTTTTTTGCTTCCCCTGCTGGAAGTATTGAGTCCTTGCTCAGTCCTCTGTTACTTTTATTTCTAGCCCTATTTCTCAGTGTTTCTCAGAAGTAGTAAAGAAGAAGGGAAGATGAAAGAGATCCTAAAAAGAAATTACAAAAAGAAAAGGATTTAACTATAGACTCCCAATGGATCTTATAGGCTCCTAGACTACACATGAATAAGGTCTCAGAGCCACCTACAATTCCGATCCCCACTTTGATCCCCACGAGGCCAGGCCGTTCCATTTGTTGTGCTTGAATCATGGGAGTTACTAAAGCTCTGATGGAGCACATTAGGGCTGGACATGCTAGCCTCTTACAGCTCTGAGGAACGACAGTAGTGTGCTTTTAGTTCTCCTCTCCCTCCAACCAACTGATCTTTATTTATTTATTTAAAAGCTAAGTAGCAGCAGCCTTAATATGTCTTTGAAAGGTCATCTAAAGGACAAATCCAGTACTTCAAAATTTTATCAACCTTAAAGTCACTAACTATCCCAACATGTGGAAAGAAAGAAGTGATGGGAGGAGGAGAGCACTGATACTAGCAATCTACATATAGTGCCAAAATGCTAGTTCCTTGGTTGGATGGCCAGTTTCAGAATCTCAAAGGCTATTTGGAACCAATCATGACACAATTTTGGAAGCCATAAAGAAGTCAAAAATAAACATTAATTCTCATTCTATCCACATGCTTAATCTATAGTAAGTTATCTAATATCTCGAGTAAGGATATTAAAATAAACAGACACTGAAACATTGTAAACAGAGTTACAGTAGGAAGTTATAAGACCTTAACACCAGTCTGATAAAGGATGGCACACTTCACAGCAAAAGAATAAAGATTTAAGAATATTCTATTGAAATGACTTAAATTTAGAGAACTGGATCTCCCTGAATAAACTGAAGCAGAATTTCCTCTAGAAAACATTAGAGCTATTTTTGAGAATTTGTTTGAGACTACTTTTATTCATCTTCTGAGCAGGGTCTAAAAACAGATGAGAAAAATAACTAGAGAAAGCAGTCTGTTCTTGCCACAAAAAAATTTCGAAAAATAGAAAATATTTTCACTTGAGAGAAAATTTAATCTTTTGATAAAAAAATTCAAATTGAAATTTAAAAAAATGTTTTGGCTAGATTTTGATTAGGAAAATTCACACTCTCCGTTTGTTAATTCTTTACCCTCTCCCTTTTTCCTCTGGCAAAGAAGTGAAGGAGGGAGCAAAAAAGTGCAAGAAATTGGGGAACACACATTTTCTCTCAATTTTTAAACATCTCAACAATTTTTCAAAAGGGAGGACAATTAAATCAGTAAATAAAAGTGTGTTTGGGGAAAAACACTCACTTTTTAATTTCCCCATAGGAAAAAAAAAGTCAAAGTGTTACTTTGTGTCACTTTCTCTGATCTGAGGGGAGAGAAAGGTTAAAAGTTAAAGAAATGTTAATTCAGAAACTGTTACTCTTGTTTTAATTTTCTCTTATTTTTCTAGTTGAAAAAAACAAACTGATAGTAGGCATTTCTCCACAATGATAAAAAATTTCAGTTTTCCCAACAAAATTTTTTAAAAAGTTTGAAACAAAAAATTAAATTTTAATCAAAAACATTTTTCCACAAAAAATTGTTTTCAACCTCCAATTTTCACCAAAAATATTTTCACCTAAAAAAGATCAACCAGCTCTGCAACTAACTAATCTTTTCTTCAAATCCAGTTCTTGGTAAACTTGGTACTGTTTCCTTTCCATAGGCAGGATACTAGCACGTTTAGACCAAAGATCTTAAAATCCTTCACTGGGATGTTTTTGATTCTCCTCTCATATCAAGGGTAAAAATTCTGCTGCTTGATAGTGAAAAACTTTTTAAAAATCTAAATACTATCCAGATGGAAAGGAACAATATTTTGCATTTATGTTGTCTCATTTTACTGTTTCTCAAGTGCTTCACAAATAGATATATAAACTACACACAGGGATGATTTCATCCACTACTGAAATACAGCTATATCCATGAATTTGGGTAGGCACAAAAGGAAACTATTTACCTGTACTTTTTGTTCTATGAAGAAACCCTCCTCTTGATTCTAACTTTTGAGTCTTATTATTCTAGAGGGAGCAGAGGTGACCCTCAGATTTTGGGTTGCCTAACCTCTGCCGTTACAAAAAATTCTTCAGACTGTTGTTTTGACTTGAAACAAGTCTTTGAAATTTGGCATGAGGGTACAGTTTTGGTTTTAAGGTGATGTCCTTTGGTGGCCCTGTGTAAATTGATAATGAGCTGTTGAAAATCACCATTTCTTGTATTCTGCTCATTTTGTCTTAAATTGATACCAATAAATCCAAACATGAGCATTGTGTTTGTACTGCCCCACTTCAGTGTGCCCCACACAGGGCGCCTTCTGAAGAGAGACAAAATGAACAGATCATCCTCTTCCTGCTGTCCATCAAAGTATCCTTTGGATATGAAAGTGCACTGGGCAGGGCATCAGGTGAACATGAATTCCATATCATTTTTTCTTCTACTAACTGGCAATAATTCTGAGCCCTTATTATTATTTATCAAGGCCTCACATCTAGATTCCAGATTTCCAATATGGTAAACATAATCCATCAGACAAAAAATCTGCTAAATCTAAGTACTTAGTCATGTTGTACATAAACGGAGCTATTCACACCTGCGTAACCTGCTGTTTCAGTGTGTTATGCATATTCCTTTAATGACTGGTCCACAGTGAATAACAACCTTCTGCTTGAGGCAGCTATTGTTACTTATCCTTTAGTGCAAGTGCTAAAGGTCTGTACTGTAGTCCTGAGTGACCAGTGTTCAACCCCCAAATATGATCTGGGGGGCATGTTATAGTTAGACATTATTAGGATTATAGGTTAAGCATTCAAAAGTTAGGAAATCTCAAAATTAAGATTCAACCATACATACAACCATAATTTGGCCCTCTTCCACCTATGTATTATGGTGCAATAATTAATCACATGATCAAATTCAATTGTTTCCATATCTCCTGGCTCATTTGGTGCACAGAATGGATCTGCTCTGGGAATTAATCTGGATTAATCTGTAGGTGGAGCAAATGAAGCAGGAATCCTACAGACAACTGTCCCATTATCTACACCTCATTTTCTGGATGCTCAACACACTGGGTCTGATTATCAGTTCTAAACATCCACAACTGCTTATTGTATTCTGTACAAGATCTTATACTGCACTAATCACAGTAGTACCCGAGCACCTTCCAGCAGTGCATTAAGCAACATAATTAACGTTTGTTCTCTCATCCTCTCTCCAGTGTGTGCGCATTTGTATTTTTACTTAGTTTTACACACACACACACACACCCCTCTATGTTTCTGTTACAGAAGGCAAAGTCAAATAAATGCACCTTGTACAAGTTCACCATCTGTAAAATGGGGATACTACTACCTAACCCTCATATGGGTGTTACAAAGATAAATTAGTGTTTCTCAAGCAGACATTATAGTGATGAACACCCAGAGTAAAGTCCCTAAGGAAATAATTTTATATTCAGAACAAGGTTTGAATAGCATGAATTAAATAAATCCTGAGGCAACACATTGATCAGAATAAAACAAAATATTGAACAGCCGCTCATTCAGTGAGCACCAGTCATCTTGTACACTGAAAAAATATGTAACTGTGTGTAGCAAGGTGGCCACCCGCTCCTGCCCCGAAGGGCTTAAAACAGCCCTGGGAGAAGGCTGTGGTAGGGTAAAACCTGGCCTGATTGGGGAAGTAGCCATAGCTGGGCCACATCCCAATCAGGCCACAGCTGGCCCTAAAAGGGGGTGTGGGCTGGGAACAGAGGCAGTCTGTCTCTAGGCACAGGGAGAAAAGGGCCTGGTTGCCTGGGACTTCAGGAAGGTACCGGGAGTAGAGCAGTGATGGGGAATAGGGCAAGGGAGCTGGGGAGCTCCCGCCTGGAAAACCCCCAGGCTGCAGGCCTAGGCAAAGGCCTGAAAAGGTACTGGGGTTGCAGAGGTGCAGCCCAGGGGTAGGTGGAGGCAGCAGGTTCAAATCCCCCTTGCCGATGATGAGTGATATGGACTGCAGTCTGCCCCAAAGTGCGGGGGGCTAGATGAGGACTGGCAGTGATCACTGAGGCAAGGTGGGGATAGAGGGTGGAGATTCCCCCGGGAGACGAGCCTAGGGAGTGGGGGTACTGCCAGGGGGCAGCACCCAAGGGAGACAGGCATCGAGGTCCAGAAGGGACACGGGGCCAGCGACAGTGGGATATTGGCCTGCAGAAGGCGCTGCAAGGCTGGAGAGCTAATTCCCATACTGGACCAGAAGGAGGCGCCGCAGAGGTGAGTCCCACATCGCTACACTATGCAATTAAAGACTATTATAATGCATATGCACACACGGATAAATAAAGATTGCATTTTCTACCATTTGAGCTCCTGACTTTGCAAACTTAATGCTCTTTTAATGTAGTTTTTATGTTTATATCCATGCTTATTTTATTAATAACTATAACTAGATAAGCAGCTGAAGAATCCCAGTTGCATTTTAAGCCATTGTTAAACTGACTGATGTGCTTTTATTAAGCCATAGAGCTCTTGTATTTAAGTGTTACATTATTTAAGCATCTCATATTACAGCAACAAGGGCCTGCTGTGAGCTTCAGTCTGTCAGTTTGTTCTATCTGGGCCTGCAATCTAGGGCCTCAGCTTCCAGTATGGAGAGTGACATTTCCAGTGTTTGATTTCACCAGGTCCCTTTAAAAAAAAAAAAGCATGTAGTTCCTGTTCTGGGCACCAGAGGATAACGTCATGCTCCTCATTTTAGCCAGTAAGAGTCCTTTCCCCACCTCTATCCGCTTCTAGCTACTCTCCTCCATCATGCAATGGCTTCAGCAGATCACAAGTTTTAAAAGCTACTCATGTCCTGTGGTGATGCAGGTAACATATGAACCTATATAGAATAGGGAAGCAGCAAGGAGAAAGCAAAGAGAGCTGCCTAGCTAAGATCCTCAGACAACAGCAGGGTCAGGAATCCAAATGGTAGCAGGGTAGAGGAGTAAAACGGAAAAGAGCACAGGGACAGCTTTGTGCCAAGAGGAGCCAGGAATAAGAGGTAAAGGCAGGAACAGAAGGGACATAGGGAATAAGATCAGAGAAAAAAGACTCATGACAGAGGTGCATGGTGCTCAGGCTACCAGGGGAACAGTTGCTGAGGGTGCAGCTGGGTAAGGGTGTGAGAGTGCTACAAGCAAAAATCAGTGAGGGTCCAGGGGTGTAAGCGTAAGTGAGAAGTAATACTGGTAGTGCAGGAGGTGAATTGGAGGCTGTGGTGCGAAGACAGAGCTGCTGTGTATAGGGGAAGAGTGTGCTGAGGCAAAGTCTTGAGAGCAAGGTGCAGAAAGGGCTTGGCAGCAGAGGCAGTGGTAGCATATGTAGGGAAGATGAAATTAGGTGGACAATACAAGGTAAGGAGCAGAGAATGATTTGGAAGGGAGTGGGGAACACTGGTTGATTGGAATTCACTGAGGAGTATTTGGAGGCAGATAATGAGAAGAGGTGGAAGCTATAAGAGAAGGAATGTATATGGTGCAGAGGTAACAAAGGTAAGGCTATAAAAAGGAAACGGTGCAAGGGGCAAAGGGTGAGGAGATGGGGAATGGAAAGAGCGTTGATGGGTGAGAAGTGGTAAAGGGAGCAGAGAGTATGAGGGGATAAAAAGGTTAAAGACGTGAAAAAGGAAAAGGATAGTCAGAACAAAAATGTGAGAAGTAAAGAGGGCTACTTAGTACAAGAAAGTGGACTTAAAGGAAACAAGCTGGAAAAAGGAGACAAAAATCTATCAAAATGTATCACAGATGGTAGGGAAAGTGGGAAAGAGAACACCACCACAAGGAGGAGGAAGTATAATATAGCTGAGGTGTTTATTATTTTGTAGAAATCATAATTCTGGGGTGTGTGTGTCAGCTACAGTTTCTTCTCCTTTGAACCCATCTATACTACAAATATAACCATGAGAGCTGGTTGAAATTTTCCATGCTTTTATAAAAGGTACTGTTAATGTATTAAGTATTTCTTGCTTTATTAGCAGAATTATTTCCATATTTCTAAATGTTAGTGCTAGCAATTTTACATAGCCAGAGAGAGTGAGATAGCAATATTATATCATGAATGCCTTACTTATGAAAAAGTGAACATAGGTATCTTTAAAGTCAAGAGCTGCAAACCAATACTGGTTTGAAGGAAAGAATATTTTCTAAGCAAATCATACAGAACTTTTATTTTCTAAATATTTAATTTGCTTAGTGATACCATGCAATAACCATGTGATAATTAAAGTATTTGAGGTCCCACATTAATAAAGGCACATTAGATTTTCTTTTTCCCTCATGGTGGTCACTACAGGGCATAGTTAAGGTTCTTTGGGCACCCTAATTGCGCATTTGTTCTATATATCAATATGTTTTGATTTCTTTTAGGTCTATCCTTAACTCTGAATTTCATGGGATAATAAAAATTGGTTTTGGCTGGATGCAAACAGGTCTACCGGAGAAGCGCCCTACCTGCAGAACATGATGCTGACCACCTCCGAATGGAGAGGCCACTTGTGGCAAGACAAGAAGTTCATGCTGAGGCAATCTGCAAAAACATTCCTGGCCTCGGGGAGGTGTGTGGCTATGAGATGGATGTCACACTGCACACAGAAGTCCCACAGCCTGAGGGCTTCCAGGCAAAGGGCAGATGACCTGGCTCCGCCCTGCCTGTTGATATAGAAAATAGCAGCTATATGGTCCTTCAGGATCTGGACCACTCTATTCTCCAGGTGAGGTAGGAAGATGTGGCAGGCCAAGCGGACCTCTCTGACACTGATGTGTAGTGAACAATCAAAGCGGGACCAACGACCATGCGTGCTGAGATAGCCTAGGTGGGCTCCCCACTCGAGGCCCAAAGCACTGGAGACGAGGGTCACCGACAGCAGGGTTTTGCCACCATATTAGTGACAACCAAACATGGTCCAGGACCTTGACTACACATTCCCTGTGGTATCTGTTGGCAACATAGACAGACACCAGCCATGCCTGCAGCGGTCTAAGGTAGAGTTGTGCGTGCCGAACCACGTAAGTACAGGCTGCCATGTGGCCCAACAGCCGCAGGCACGTGTAAGTGGTGGTGAGAGAGTGAGCTTGTATACACAAGATCAGGTCCAACATGGCCTGGAACCACGCCTTGGGAAGGAAAGCCCTGGCCTGGGTAGAGTCAAGGGCAGCTCCAGTGAACAATATGTGCTGCGTTGGGACTAAGGTTTACTTTGTCTCGTTTATCAATAGCCACAGGTCGCGACAAGTGGAGCAAACCAGGTCGAGATGACGCCATACCTGATCCCGGAATCTGTCTTTTATTCTTTTTTTTATGTACCTATATATTTTTATTTAGTCATTGAGGTATGGGTAAATCATGCCTTTGCGCTTTGACATCTTTATTTTTGGGGGTACCACTGGCCTGGCCCTGCTTGTCTCTTTTGTTGATGGCAGATGCTACCAGGGACACTGTAGCTATTCAAATCCCTTTGCTGGGACATATTTCTTTTCAGCTTTCTTGGAGGTAGGCAGAATGGAAGAGGGGGTCTGCCACACCAACTTGGCAATTTTCAGGACCCCTGGGTACATGGGCAGTGCAACCTGGGCCAGGGTGAGGGAGGGTATGACTCTGAAGAGGTCGGACTCCTCTGCTAGCTCCTCGACCTCCAGGTTCCGGTTAGCAGCCACCCTTTTGAGCAGTGCCTGGTGCTCCTTGAAATCATCATCGGGGCTACTCATTTGCAAGGGGCCCACCACCACCTCATCCAGGGATGATGAAGATGACTGTACTATAGAGTGAAGTGCAGTTTCCCCTAGCCTGGTCAGGGACGGCTCCTTGCACATGGAGGCCTGCTACACTGCCCCCAGGTCAGACACTGCACCATGCTCTGATGTCAGTGCCAGCTGGGCTGGAGGCAGTTTGTCCAATGAGGCCTGGAAGGAAGGTAGGTGATTCAGCTCTCCTAGGTGAGGGGACGAACTCTCCCTCCTGCTCAGATCACTGCCCTTCCAGCAACCAGGATGGAGCCATAGAGGGCTGAGTCTGTTGGCTGACCTTTGTTGGCAACTGATAGGGAAAAGTCAAGGAAAAGTGCCAGCCAGCCTGAAGAGTGGTACCGGGGAGTCAGAGACTGATGCCATGACCAGGAATGTTCCCACACCAAGGGAGATTGATGCAATGGGCACTGCCTAGGTGACGATAATCTGTGCCGCAGCTATCTCTGGCAGGAGGCCTGGTAGTACCGTAGATACAGGAATCGGTGCCATGACTCAGGCGTCTCGGGCCTCGTAGGGGCATGTTGGTGTTAGAGACCTGGGTCTTCTACCTGCAGATCAAGGCTGCGGTGACAAGGATTGACGACTGCAGTCCAGGGACCAGGGACGCTCCGTTACTTTGGAGCAAGGTCCCATGACCAGCTTGTCCTTAGAGGCCTGGGCCTTAACTGGGTCCATCGCCTGGCTTGGCATCTGTGTACAGGCCAGCCTACTTGGTCCTTGGCCACCGGGGCCGCCTTGGACACAGGTGGTCCTACGATGGGCCAGGATCTCCTGTCACTCCCGGGAGTCGGCGGCAGATCCCTGGCTGGGCTAGGGAGTCCAACCACACCAGTACCCCAGTGTAGCTCCAGGCCAAGCACATGGCCTAACAAAGGCCTTTTGCCCAAAGCCCCTTTGTCCTGCAGTGCCGACAAGCCCTTCAGCTTCAGATGCTTCTTTGGCACCGGCAAAGGGGAACAGTGCCAGGCGGATTCCAGTGCTGGTGGGGTGGTGCCTGCCGACGCCAAAGTACTAGGTGTGGAATCCGACCTGGGTCCGCAGGGTCCTCAAATGGATATCACATTTGAGTTCGAGGGCAAAAGTTCTGCAGATTCTGCACTTTTCTTTTTGTATGATTCCCCCAGACACTTCAAACAGCTATCGTGGGGGGTCACTAATGGGCATCAGCCGGGTACATGATGAACATGGCTTAAAGCCTGGGGAATGGGGCATGCCCCACTCCGTGGCAAAGTCCCAGCTGGGACTCTAAAGGTTAATGGTCAAACTAGGTACCTAAAGACAAACACAAAGGAGACAGAACAATGGGCTGAAAGAACTGCGAACACTCTTGCAATGCAAGACAAGGCACTCCGACCAACCATCACGGGCGGTAAGAAGTAACTGAGAGGGTGTAGAGTCGGCGGCGCCTGATATACCAAAGCATGAGTGCGACACTCAAGAGGCACTGCAGCCGATCATACAGATACCGCTAAGACAAAAGTCTCCGACGACTACAAGCGGACGCGCACACACCTAGAATGGAATTATCATGAGCAAGCACTCGAAGAACCACTGTTAACCATTTCCCATGTTAACAGTTGCTCGTGTATTCCTATTCTTTATCTCTTAGTCTTTAATCTATGACAGTACTTTAGTTCTCACATCATGTGTCCTGGCTTCCTTAATAGACTCTTATTGAAAGTTCAAATAAATGCAAACTTATTCACCTTTATACATTCCTTTCATCACATGTTCACAGGATTTGAATAGATTATAATCATATTTTAATTTACAAAAGCCATGCTAATTCTTCACTATCATATTTCTGTAGGTCTTTTTAATTTTTTTATTCATTAATTATATTTCCAACCAATTACTTTGATACTGATGTAAAGACTGTTGATGTGTTTAATAAAGACCTTGGGAATTATATAAGTAAAATACCTGCAACTCTCCAATCCTCTCATATAATAGCTGATTATAATGAGACTTTGCATGTTTTTGTCAGCAGTGCAGACACATTATTCTTTAAGTGCTTCAGTACTTGATCCTAGCAATTTGTTGATCCTCAATGCGACAGTTTGTTTCACACTTCCTCTTTTGGTACTTCAATCTAGGACAGTATGTATTAACTGAAAAAATCAGATGCAAGATACAGATTCATATATTCATACCTTTTAAGGTGAGAAGGGACCATTATGATAATCTAATCTGACTTCCTCCACCATACAGGTAAAAAAATCTCATGCTAATCATCTGCCTGAGCTGTATGATATAATTTAGAAAGACATTCAATATTGATTTAAAGACTTCATATGATACAAAATTCACCATAGCTCTAAGGTCAATTCTTCCAATGGTTAATTACGCTCGCTGTTTTAAAAAAAGAAAAAGTGCCTTATATCTAGACTGAATCTGTCTAGCTTCACCTTACAAACTCTGGATCTTCTTTTCTCTTTTTCTGCTATATTATAGTGTGTGTACCCTACCCAACATGTCTTATATTATGAACACTGATACAAATAAATCAGTTACCCTCTCTGCAATATCTTTAGCTTAGCTGTATCCTTTGCTCCCCGGAGTTCTAGCAGACCCATTCTCTTGCAAGCTTCCTGCTTTCCAATATCTGATCTTGAGATGTACTTTCAGTCCTCCTAATTTCCATTTTACCTGCCATTCTTCTGAAACATTTTCACATTTTGTAGCCACCACTAAAACCTGGCTGACTGCTGGCTCAACTCATACACTGGCCACATATTTTAGATCTAGTATTGGAGCAGAGAATAAAAGTGGGGCAACTGGAAATTTGATTCTGCTCATTGGCTACTCATTACCTCCTGTGATTTGAGGTTGATGCACAGAGTGTTTTGATGGTCTGCCCCCTGAGATTATTGAAAACTGATCATTTTCAGAGTCTGAGGAAAATCAAACCATTCTACTTAATGCTTGATAGGACTTTACAGTGATTTCTGTCCTCAGTTACTGCTTAGTGGCCTCTACGCATTCTCTTCCAGTTTTATCCTCACAGGTCACAATGATTTACAGGTGACATGCAATAACTGAAGATGGAGGGAATGTGACTAGGGCTGTGATAGTTGAATTCACATCCTAAATCTCAATAGTTGCATGAAGAGATTTTTTTTTAAATGTAGTTTATTCCATGATTGTGCCAAAGGTAAAGTTTCTTCACATTCACAATCGTGCCTGATAATTTTGACAGTTGACTTCCCTTAAGTAGCAGACAGCCTAATTAAACAGAGCAGGCTTCATTCGGTAAACTACATGACTTCTGTTCACTGTGAAGAAATTGTGTTACTTTCCAGATAAAAATCAAGCAGAGTCAGACTGAAATGCCTGCTTTTATGGACACAGTACAATATTTGGAAGAAAAAAAACATTAATTCTTCTCAAGTTTAGGGCACTGTTGGTTGAGATACTAGGGATACTTTATCGCACGAGTGCTATGGACCCATCTCTATTCTACTGGTGAAGGTCCTGAAGGAAGAGTTAGAGTTAGGGTTGATGGAGATTATCAACACCTTATTTGGGTAGGAGAGATTACCAACTTCTGTCAAGGATGGTGAATCGACAATCAGCCCAAAAAACATTACCTGATGCTGACAATTATTCAGCATCTAAGCTTATCTGATTAAGCTTATCAGAAAGTTGTACTGCAAGAACTCTGAGTGCTTCAGATCTCCTTGACTTTTGTCAGTCTGGGGAAAGACCTGAGTATGATAGTGCTAGTAGATGAGTCCCTCCTGGTGATGGACAAAAATCTGGTGACATTGTTAGATGTATTAACTACCTTAATTCCATTGATTTCAAGGTAGCGTTGGTTCACCTGTAAAACCTAGCCGAAGCAGGCGGCATTACCTTTCAATGACTTTCTTCTCTTCTCTCAAAGAGATCTCAGGAGGGTAGCTTTCAACCACTATTCTTCCACCCCAAGGGCTTTCAGATGTGTTCTCTTGTTCAGTGTGTGTATACAGGGCACTAAGGAAGTTTATGGCAGATGTGTAGGTTAGGGTGTTTTCAGTATGCTGGTGACACCAGTGTTATTTCTCCAGAGCATCTGATCCTGACAGTGCCACCAAATGCCTTATCCAATGTTTATAGAGACTGATAAGGATAAGGGTTAGCTGTCTGTCTGAGGATCAATCTGAGGAAGACTGGGTGATACTGTGAGGCAGATGCAGGCAACAAGAATTTGTGCGTGCCTTCGTAATTAAGAGTGTCCCAACATGTTTTAACAGAGTTCCCAAAGCTGGGTGTACTCTCAGATACCCCCACGTTGTTGCTGGATGGTCATATGGCAGCAATATCCCAGAAAGATTTATTTTATATCTTTGTGTGCCCAGAGACTGTGGCTGTTTCTTCTGAACATAAATCTTGTTACAATAATCCCTGTCTTTCTCACCACAACAGTAGATTACTACAGACAGATGCCACATCTTAAATCGGTCCAGAAACTGAAGCTAGTGCAGAATGCAGCAGCCTGCTTCTTAAGTTATATATCAAACAAAGGGCTCACAATGAAATCATGCCTCATCAATCTGCTAGAATTCTTTATGGGAGTCAACAAGCACACGGATACAGTGTACTTAAATTTTCAGAAAGTCTTTGATAAGGTCCCTCACGAAAGGCTCTTCTGCAAAGTAAGCTGTTATGGAATGAGAGAGGTGGTCCTCTCATGGACTGGTAACTCATTAAAAGCTAGGAAACAAAGAGTAGAAATAAATGGTCAATTTTCAGAATGGAGAGAGGTAAATAGTGGTGTCCCCCAGGGATCTGGAATGGGACCACTCCTATTCAATATATTCATAAACGATCTGGAAAAAGGGATAAACAGTGAGGTGGTAACATTTGCAGATGATACAAAATTCCTCAAGACAGTTAAGTCCCAGGCAGACTGCGAAGAGCTACTAAAGCAGGGGTTCTGAAATTGGAGGTCGGGACCCCTCAGGGGGTCGTGAGGTTATTACATCAGGGTCACAAGCTGGCAACTTCCACCACAAACCCCGCTTGCCTCCAGCGTTTATAATGGTGTTAAATATATTTAAAAGTGTGTTTAATTTATTGGGGGGGGTCGCACTCATAGGCTTGCTGTGTGAAAGATGTTGTCAGTAAAAAAGTTTGAGACCCACTGTACTAAAGGATCTCTAAAAACTGGGTGACTGGGCAACAAAATGGCAGATGAAATTCAATGTTGATAAATGCAAAGTACTGCATACTGGAACACATCATCCTAACTAAACATATAAAATGATGTGGTCTAAATTAGCTCTTACCACTCAAGAAAGATCTTACAGTCGTTGTGGACAGTTCTCTGAAAATATCCACTCAATGTGCAGTGGCAATCAAAAAAGCTAACAGAACATTGTGAATCATTAAGAAAGACACAGATAAGACAGAAAATATCATATTGCCTTTATATACATCCATGGTACACCTACATCTTGAATAGTGCATGCAGATGTGGTCACCCCATCTCAAACAAGAAATATTAGAATTAGAAAAGGTTCAGAAAAGGGAAACAAAAATTATTAGGGGTATGTGAGGCGAGATTAATAAGAACGGGACTTTTCAGCTTGAAAAATAGACCACTAAGGGGGGATAGGATAGAAGTCTATAAAATCATAACTGGTTTGGAGAACGTAAATAAGGAAGTGTTATTTACTCCTTCACATAACACAAGAACTAGGGGTCACTAAATGAAATTAATAGGCAGCAGATTTAGAACAAACAAAAAGTAAGTATTTTTTCAAACAATGCACAGTCGACCTGTGGAACTCATTGCCAGAGGATGTTTTGAAGGCCAAGACTATAACAGGGTTCAAAAAACAACTAGATAAGTTCATGGAGGATAGGTCCATCAATGGCTAATAGCCAGGATGGACAGGGATAGAGTCCCTAGCCTCTGTTTGCGAGAAGCTGGGAACGGGCGACAGGGGATGGATCACTTGATTATCTGTTCATTCCCCCTGGAGCAACTGATCTTGGCCACTGTGGGAAGAAGGGATACTGGGTTAGATGACTTTTGGACTGACTCAGTATGGCTGTTCTTATGTAATACCATGGCTATATGGAATCTGCATTCGCTGAATACCTGCCTCTATGGTGAGGATTGTGACTTTTAAAGACCTAAATGATTTGGGACCTGCAGACCTCAGATACCTTTCTCTCCACTTCATAGTCGTCATCTGTGGTGGTGTTTAAGATTGAGCCTCCTCAATATAAGACAGGGTGAACTACCAGCAGAGTGTTCTATGTGAGAGCCATCTTCTTTAGAATTCACTCCTTAAACTTGGACTGAAACAGCCTGACTGTTGACCAGTAAGGCAAAGAGCAAAGCCCATCTCTTTGCCCATGCTTTAGGGAAAGGGTGTGTGTGATTAGGGCTGGTATTTGTTGGTGAAGTAAATTACTATCTATATATTTTTTGGGTTTCATGGTTATCTCTAGTTAGTCATTATCTTAGTTTTCTGGCTTTGGAGAAGTTGGTTTTATCTTTTGTGTCATACTTCTAATTATACCAATAATTCCTAAAACCTAGGAAAGGCTATAAATCTAAAGAAAAGAGTAACCTGATAGACATTCCTATAGCAGTGGTGTCAAGTACCATGACCAATATCAGCATCCCCCTGTTGAATATACAGTGTTCATAATATAAGACATGTTGGGTAGGGTACACACACTATAATATAGCAGAAAAAGAGATAAGAAGATCCAGAGTTTGTAAGGTGAAGCTAGACAGATTCAGTCTAGATATAAGGCACTTTTTCTTTTTTTAAAACAGCGAGCATAATTAACCATTGGAAGAATTGACCTTAGAGCTATGGTGAATTTTGTATCATATGAAGTCTTTAAATCAATATTGAATGTCTTTCTAAATTATATCATACAGCTCAGGCAGATGATTAGCATGAGATTCTTTTACCTGTATGGTGGAGGAAGTCAGATTAGATTATCATAATGGTCCCTTCTCACCTTAAAAGGTATGAATATATGAATCTGTATCTTGCATCTGATTTTTACATATTTAGTTTCTGTATAAGGTAAGCTGTCAGCTAAAAAGACAAAATTTCCATACCTGAATCAAGTGTAATGATGCAAAGGTGTCTACTAAGTCTGCAGCACATCGAAAACAACAGCTTTAAGAGATATACATGGTCCCCATTTCTCTCAGCAGGAAGCTAGTGCTCAAGACTAATGATGATGCTTTAAGAGTCATTCTATTTAACCTGCTGCATAACAGGCAAAATTTCTTAAAGTGATTGCTGCATCTAGCACAACAACTTGTAGTGGAACGAAGACATACATTTTCGAAACGCATTACTCTTGATTTTGAATAGGCTGCAAAAAATTCCTGTGAAAAATTATGGATAAAATACTCTCATTCAAAATGTTTCCCTTCCCCACCCCCCCCCAGAAAATGTTGAAACAAAACATTTTTTCTTTTGTTTAGTTTCAAACACAACTTTTGTTTTTGACTTATTTTTCCTGTTGTCATTATCTTCAAAACTTCTCCAACTCTGTAAAAGTTACATGGGGCAAAAGCAAAAAAAGGAAAACCAAATAAAACAAACTTTGCCAGTCCAACTTTTCCAAAGTTGAAGAAGTTTTGCAAAGTTAGAGTGACAAAAGGAAAAAGTGTGTGGTTGAGGAGAGAACCTAGATGCCATACAGCTAAAGAAAGACAACAGAAATGGCAGAAGTGCTAAATGACCCTTTTTTTTTTTTTAATTTAACTTTTCATCAGAAACATTAGTAGCAATTGGACGACTAATACAGTGAATGCTAGTGAAAATGAGGCAGGATCTAAGACTAAAATAGGGAAAGATCAAGTCAAAAATTAATCACAGAAGTGAGATGTCTTCAAGTTGGCAGGGCTTGATGAAATACATCCTAAAACAGGGGTTCAGAACCTTTTTCTTTCTGAGGCCACCCCAACATGCTATAAAAACTCTATTGATCACCTGTACCACCACAACTGTTTTTCTGCATAACCAGTAGATTGAAAGCCAGGGCCAACATTAGGGGGCAGCAAAGAAGGGCATGTGCGCCCGCCTACTGTGTCCCACCACCGAGGAGCGCGGCCGACAGACAAACAGCCGCTGAAATGACGCTGCTTCTCTGTGGCATTTCAGTGTCAACGCTTTTTGGCGGCGATGCTTTTTTGCGTTGCCACTTCTCAGCAGCTGCTTGTCTGGCGGCCACACTCCTTGGCGGCATTTCGGCAGCTAGTCGTCTGGCACTCACCCACACTGAAAGGTTGGGGACCACAGACCTAGACTATAATAAGATGATAAGTAACAGTCAACATGGATTTTTCAAGAACAAATCATGTCAAGTCAACCTAAGAACTTTCTTTGACGGGGTAAAAAGCCTCGTGGATACAGGAGAATATATCTTGACTTCAGTAAGGCTTTTGGTACTGCCCTGCATGATGTTCTCATAAACTACAGAAACATAACCTAGATGGAGCTACTATAATGTGTGCGCATAAATGGCTGAAAAACCATTCCCAGAGAATAGTTCTCAGAGGTTCACAGTCATGCTGGAAGAGCTTATCAAGTGGGGTCCCACAGGGATCGGTCCTGGACCCAGTTCTGTTCAATATCTTCACAAATTATTTAAATAATGGCATAGAGAGTACTCTTACAAAGTTTGCAGACAATATCAAGTTAGGAAGGGTTGCAAATGCTTTGTAGGATAGGATTCAAATTCAAAATTATCTGGAAAAATGGTTTGAAGTAAATAAGCTGAAATTCAATATGGACAAATGTAAAGTACTCCATTTAGGAAGGAACAATCAATTGCCTATACAAATCAGGAAGAGACTGCCTAGGAACGAGTACTGCAGAAAAGGATCTGGGGGTTTAGTGGATCACCAGCTAAATGAGAGTCAAGAGTGTGACACTGTTCCACATCTCGAAGAACAAGTTACGAGAAGTAGGTAACCAGTTTTTCTTCTTTGAGTGATTGCTCATGAGCATTCCAATAAGGTGACTCCCAAGAAGCGTCCCCGGAGGAGGGGGTCGAAGTTCACCTGGTTGCTGAATGCAGGACTGCCCTGCCAAAGGCTGCATCGTCTCTCGCCTGCTGGGTGACGCTGTAGTGCAACGTGAAGGTGTGGATGGAAGACCACGTTGCTGACTCGCATATGTCCTGAATAGAGACCTGCGCAAGGAATGCTGCGGACGAAGCCTGCGCTCTTGTGGAGCGCATCATCAATAGCAGGGCTCGAATCTTAGCTAGGTCACAGCACATTCTGATGCAGGAAGTGATCCACGACAAAATGCACTGGGACGAGATGGGAAGCCCCTTCACTCTCTCTGTGATTGCAATAAAGAGCTGTGGTGACTTACAAAATGGCTTTGTGTGCTCAATGTAGATGGCATGGACACGCCTGACGTCCAGAGAACGGAGCATTCGCTCTCTGTTACTGGAATGTGGCTTAGGGAAGAACTCAGGTAAAAATATGTCCTGGTTCACATGAAAGTGGGAGACTACCTTTGGTAGAAACACAAGGTGAGGGCCTAAAAGCACCTTGTCTTTATAAAAGACTGTATAGGGGGGCTTGGAAGTCAGCGCTCTGAGCTCGGGGACCCTTCTAACCACAGTTATGGCCACCAGAAAGGCCTCCTTCCAGGAAAGGCAGGACAGAGGGCAGGTCACCATGGACTCGAAAGGGGTCCTCATATGAGTGTGGACAGGACCAGGTTAAGGTCCCACTGGGGGACGGACTGCCACACCTAGGGATAAAGCCTGTCCAAGCCCCTGAGAAACCAGCCCACCATGGAATTCCCAAAGACTGACCTACTTGCTGACCCGGGTAGAAGGCTCAAATGGCAGCCAGGTGCACTTTGATGGATGATATTGCCAACCCCTGCTTGAGGTATAGTAGGTAGTCCAAAACAAAGGGAACTGATGCTTGCTGCAGTGGTCTGCTCTTCTGCAGAGACCAGATGGAAAACCGCTTCCACTTTGCCAGGTACATGGCACAAGTGGAGGGTTTCCTACTTCCCAGCAGAACTTCTCTAACTGAGTCTGAACACTGGAGCTCTGGCGAATTCAACCATGGAGTTTCCACACCGGAAGGTGGAGGGACTCCAGGTTGGAGTGTTGTAGATGGTCGCAATCCTGTGTGATGAGGGCCAGGCACATGGTAAGGGCTACTGGTCTGTCCACTGATAGGTTCAACAGCATGGTGAACCAGTGCTGGCGGGGCCACGCTGGTGCTATGAGGATTAATGAAGCCCTGCCCTCGAGGGCCTTGAGAAGGACTGTTTGTATGAGACAGAAGGGCGGGAACGCATATAGCAGGTGACTTGGCAATGGGAGGTGAAAAGTGTCCACAGGGAAGCCTGGGCTGTGGTTCAGAAAGGAGCAGAACCGCTGGCACTTCTTGTTGCACTGCTTCACAAAACAGGTCTCTGTGGAGAAAACTCCACTTCTGGAAAATCAAGAGAATGATGTCTGCTCTGAGGGAGCGTTCGTGACCGTGGAACGAGTGGCTGAGGTGATCGGCTAGCTTGTTTTGTGCTCCAGAAAGGTATGATGCCTCTAAGTGTATCGAGTGGGGGATGCAAAAGTCCCACAGCCATATTGTTTCTTGGCACAGGGGAGAGGAGCGAGTGCCACCCTGTTTGCTTATATAGAACATCACTGTGGTGTTGTCCATCAGCACCGACACGTGCCCTGAAGGTGGGCCTGGAACATTTAGTATGCCAGACGAACTGCCATCAGATCCCTTGCATTGATGTGTAGCAATAGTTCTGCCTCGGATCATAGGCCTTCGGTTCTGATATTGCACAGGTGCGCTCCCCAACCCAGCACTCTGGCGTCCGTGACCAATGATAGCATAGGTTGCAGTCTGGCAAAGGGTATTCCCACACAGATCACTTGTGGCTATAGCCACCAGCGGAAAGATTTGCGAATCCAAGCGAGAGGGTAACTGTTCTGTCCAGTGGGTACCTACTGGGCCTATACACCTGTGCCAACCATGCCTGCTGGAGCCGAAGATGCAATCTGGCATGCAGCACCACATATGTGCAAGCCGCCATATGCCTAAGCGGTTTCATACAATTCTGGCCGTTGCCGTGGGCATCCGGCGGTGATTCTTGATGATGTCTCTGAGCTTGGAAGCGCAGCTCGGGCAGGAATGCCCTGGCTTCCGTGGAGTCCAAGAGAGCCCCTATGAATTCTATTCCCTGCATTGGGGTTAGTGTGGATTTAGGCATGCTCAGTATGAGGCCCAGCCTAAGGAAGGTGGCACGAGTCAGTGTCACATGTTCCGCAATCTGTGCTTGTGACTTGGCCTTGATGAGCCAGTTGTCCAGGTACAGAAAGACTTGCATCTGATGTTTGTTGAGGAAGGCTGCCACAATCATCATACATTTCGTGAATATGCAGGGGGCTGCCGAGAACCCAAATGGGAGCACCGTGAACTGGTAATGCTGGCCGCTGACCACAAAACAAAGATACCATCTGTGGGCTGGGATAATGGAGATATGAAAGTACGGATCTTTCAAGTCGAGAGTGGTGTATCAGTCCCCTGGATCCAGGAAACGATCCATGCAAAACTTCACTTTCTTTATGAATGTGTTGAGGTCTTGCAGATCCAGGATAGGCCGAAGCTCACCCTTGGCCTTTAGAATTAGGAAATACTAGGAGTAGAACCCTTTGCCCCTGAACTCCTGAGGAACCTCCTCTATCGCCCCTACAGCGAGGAGTGATTGCACCTCCTGTAGGAGGAGTTGCTCATGAGCAGGGTCCCTGAAGACGGACCGGGAAGGTGGGTGGGAGGGCACAGGATTGGATAGAATATCTCACCTCCACCGTGCCCAACAATCTGACATAATCTGGGACCAGGCATGGTAGAAGTGGGACAGTCGATTCAAAAAGGTGGGGAGAGGGGCTAAAGATCCGAGCTCGGAACTGGTGCTCTGTCCTTGGGCACACCTTCAAAAGTTAGGGTTCGGGAGAGGAGGCTGTGTGGAAGAACCCTGGCCTTGGCCTGAAGAGGACAGCAATGGGCGCCTCCTATGATTCCTGCCTCATCTACTGGACAAGTCCCGCCTCAGGGGCCCAGAGGAGAAGCAGGAAGGGGGCTGAGGCTTGAATGGCCTTCTCAGGGGTGCAGGAATGTGGATCCCTAAAGACTTCAGGGTTGTCCACTAGTCCTTAAGACTCTGCAAGCGAGAGTCCATATTTTCAGTAAACAAGCCCACATAGTGAAAGGGCAGGTCTTGAATGGTGTTCTGGACCTCCGCTGGTATACTTGACACCTGCAGCCACATGCGCTGTCTCACTGTAATGTCCACCATCGGATCTGAGTCCTCTGTGACTTCCTCCACCTGGAGGTTTAGGTTTTGGGCCACGTTCCGCCACCGTCTTGTCTGGCAAGGAGGAGGAGGCGGCCTGTGGGACTAGGTCTTCCTGACCTTCTGGCTCCCTAGAGGCCGGGTCGGGTGCATCGGTCCAGTCTGTGACTGGAGGTGACTCCAATACCACTAATGGTGCTGGCTTGGATGCTGTGCCCGGGTGTGAAGGCCCAAGATCCTTGTCCTGTGGGGGGGTCCTCCAGAGCCCTGGGGTTGTGGCATGACACTGCCGTTGCTGAGGGGGGAGAGCAAGGGGTGCAGATACCACTGATGAGGCCCTGGAGCCCTGTCCCTGAGCTTGATAGGCCCAAGAAGTCCAAAAAGGCCATTGTACCAGGCCCTGCTACTGATTGGTGCCAACAAGTCAACGACACTGCGGTGCTGGGACCACAAGCAGTACCAACTGCATCAGGAGACAGAAGATTCAGCCTCCAACTTGGAAAAGTACTCTGAGACCTGACCATGGGGACGCAGAGCCCAATGGTGCCAGAAAGCGGTGCTATAACATTATGGGCTCGCCCCAGTGGTGAAAGGGGGACCGTGCTGCCAACGGTGCTGGAGACGGTGCCACATGCCGTGCCACCATAGATGTTGCATACAGTGCTGTCGTCAGTGCCCCAACGTCAGCCAACGTCTGGATTGCTGCCGGTGTTCGTGTCTGCAGGGCCAAGGAATGTGCTGTCATGGCAATAAAGTCCTGCGCTGCCTCAAAGGTATCCAGCATGGAGAGGAGCTAAGTTCTTCCTCCAATTCCTTATGAGTCGGGAAGTCCACCAGCAGCAGACTCAACAGACCTCCAGTCGGGGCAGAGTCAACAGTGCCGGGTCCTGGGTGTCCCAATGAGGGACGCATCCCAGTGGAATCCCCTCACAGCTTCTTGACGGGGGAATGACCCATCTGCGTTCTTCTTATGTTGCAATGGTTACTTTGAGCAGTGCCACCTGCTAGAACTGGCTTTAAGAGCCAAGGAGCAGCGCTGATGCTTCTTGAAAGAACCCTTTCTCAGCGCCGTGGAATCCCACACCAAGGCCAGAGCACTGCACACCAATGATGCTGGTACCATTTCCAGTACCAGCTGAGGGCCGACTCCATTAGGAGGAGCTTCGAACGATAGTCCTGCTCTCTCTCTTAGTTCTGGATCTAAGTCTGTCTGATTACATTCTCCTAGGCACTTAAGATAAACAGCATGGGCATAGGTTTTGCACACCTCTCGCATGCCTTAAACCCCTGAGACTGAAGCATGCCCCACTGTCTGAGGAAAACGTAGTGGGGGGGAGAACCTCCCAAAGTAAGCTTAGCTAACTATGAAACTAAATTACAACTCTATGAAACAATTCACAACTAAGAAAAGGGGGACCACTAGGTAGGCACTTGCGAATGCAGGAGACTAAGGTGCTCCAATGACTGTCACTGGCGATAAGAATGAACTGAGCAGGCAGCAGGTCAGCAGGGACTTATCTACATCGCCATGAAGGCGTCACTCCAGTGGGCTCCACAGCAGACTTGACAGGTACCGCTAGGGGAAAAACAATCATGCATACAGCGAGCGCACAAACCTGTTAGAATGCCAATGAGCAACTACTCCAGGAACCACCTCAGGGTTACAAACTGACCGGTCAACCACATCTCTCATTTGGAAACAGAAGTACACAATCAGATGGCATAGCAGAGACCAAAAAACAGAAAGAAACATGAATTTCCAAAATGATGTGGAAAGAATGTAGACAGACAAATTACACCCAGGCAATAGGCTTTGACTTATCTCTCTCTCTCTCTCTCTCTCTCTCTCTCTNACACACACACACACACACACACACACACACACACACACACACACACACACACACACACACACACACACACAAAATTTGTAGTATGATAAAAATTTATTTAAGATATTAACTGTGGTCTTGCTACCTTACATTAGTGAAAATATACAGATTGACTGGGAATATTTGTTTGAGAAACTGTGATAAAAGAGGTGATTTTATGCATATATGGTGAATGTGTCTGTGATACATGAATAGGGGAGGAATAGCTCCCTTTGATCGACACCCAGCCCGTTAGCTGTAAAATCCCTCTTGGTCTGTTCTCTGCTTGCTTTACCTGTAAAGGGTTAACAAGCCCACAGGCTAAAGAAAAGGAGTGGTCACCTGAACAAAAGAGCCAATGGGAAAGTAGAACTTTTTAAAATTTGGAAAGAAACTTTCCCTTTGTCTCTTGTTCTCTGGGCTGCAGGAACCAGGAGCAGTAATGCTGTAACCAGCTTTATGGTAGGTACGATTATAGATTATCAATTCATACCTCGAACCTACTTATCTGAAGCTTCAGATACGTAAATAAAATTAGGGAATGTCTACAGATACAATTAGGGTTATTTCTTTTATTTCTTATTGGCTTGTGGACTCCTCTGTGTTACCCCAGTTGCTTTTGTTCGCTTGTAACCTTTAAGGTGCACCCCCAAGAAAGCTATTTTGGATGCTCGATTGTTGGAATTGCTCTTTTAAAATCTAGCAAAAGCCTAAAGTTTCAGATGTATTTTCTTTCTTTTTTGTTTTTAATAAAATTTACCTTTTTTAAAAACAAGATTGGATTTTTGGTATCCTAAGAGGTTTGTGCTTATGCTGTTTGATTACCTGCTGGCAACTGCTAATTTCCTTTGTTTTCTTTCTCAGCTCTTTCCCGGAGGGGAGGTGAAAGGGCTTGAGGGTACCCCACCAAGAGAAATTCCCAAGTGCTCCTTCCTAGGTCCAAGGGGTTTGGGTTTTTTTTGCATTTGGGTGGTGGCAGTGTTTACCAAGCCATGGTCAGAAAAAAGATGCAACAAACTTGGGAGTCTAATACAAGCCTGGAGTGGCCAGTATTAATTTTTAGAATCCTTGCAGATCCCCACCTTCTGCACTTGGAGCGACCAAGTGGGGATTCAGCCTTGACCGTATCCAATTATTAAAAAGATTATTGGGATGCTGTTCATACCCCAGTATTACAAACTGTTACTGAACTGCTACCAAATGATCCTTTACTCATCTTTCTGGGGCTTCCTAGCAAAAATGCTCAGAATGAAAGAAATAAAGTATTGATCTCATCTGCTAGTAATGGCTAGATTACGTGAAACAGAAAATGTGTGATGATATAGAAAAAACAAGAAAATTCAGATTCACTTAAGTCTCAAAAGGAAAAGATAAGTATCGTATGATGAGGTATATTATATCTGCATCAAGACAGGACTTTGGGCTTGGCCACATAAGAAGAGTCAGACTCAAAAAATCTTCCTTTACTATCCATTTAGTAATATTGTAACATACTCCTGGAGGAATTCTGTGCCACTGTGCATGCACAGAATTTATGTCCTCTGCAGATTTCTTTGCTTCCCTGCAGAAAAATTACTTTCTGATGGCAAAGCGAAGAGAAGCCAAAAGAGCGGTCATGTGACCCTCCCCAGCAGTAGGTTTCAGGTGCTCAGGGCAGCTGACAGAGAGATAAATAACTGGGGGGCAGAGGGTGGGACTAGGGGAGACCTGGCTGGTGGCTCCTACCCTCCGTCAGACCCACCCCCAGATTTCTCCACCGCCTGCAGGAAGCTCTACAATCTCCCTCACCTCCACTTTCTGCATCCATTGCTCCTCAGTTGCAGGGGGAGGGATCCCTGGGCAGGGAGCTGCTCCCCCATCATCCCAAACCCCATGCATTCTGACTCCCATATATCCAGATCCTCTCACTGAGCCTGACCCCCCACACTCAGAACATTCCTGATGAGCCCCACTCCCTCGGCACCTGGATTACCCCAATAGCCACCTGCACCTGGATCCCCACCCCACCAAGCCCCAATCATTTGTACCTAGTTCCCGCCTCACTGAGCTCCAACCGTCTTCACTTGGACCCCCCTGCAGAGTCCCATTACTGTTGCACCCAAAACCTCCAACAAGCCCCTATGCATCCAGATTCTCTCTGCAACCAGATCCTCCACTGAGCCGCCCACACTCAGATTGCTCCACACAGAACCCTCTGGATGCCCCCACCTTAAACCCCTCCATACTTAGATCTTGCCTTGCTGAGCCTGCCTGCCCACACTGAGGGGAAGAGCCTTGGAGTATTTCTGGGGCAGGCCGGGTCCTTGCGCTGTGTCAGGGTTGGTTGCAGCCTCACCACTGAGTCCATGTCCTGGCAGGGGGAGGGAGCTGCACAGTGATCTCCCACCTCTGTGAAACCAGTGACCTGTGCACCCCAATGCCATGCTGGAGCCTCCACATTTATTTGACAAATACAATTTGCAGAATTTTGCACAATTTTAAAATACTGTGCGCAGAATTTTTAATCTTTTTGTGCAGAATGCCCTCAGGAATATAAAATTTAGAATTTGTCTAGACTAGACTTCTACCATGAATTTGTCGACTGCTAACTATCTTCAGGCACTTAGCACATTTGTAAAGACTACTGTGGATACTATCCATGCCTTTGATCTAGAACAAACATTTCTAGCCTAGATCAAGTCATCGACTATAACCAGAGTGAGCCGCAAAGAAAACTTGGAAGGCAAATGGATTCATAATGCAAGATCCGTTTCCCAAAGAGATTGTTAGCCAATATCATATATCTCCAGGATGTCTTGTACTCGTGCTAAGCATTATTGTGGAAATGTACTAGTAGTCAAACTGTATAACCATACCCCCTGATTTTCGTATATAGAAAATCTATCAGAAACAAGATATATGTTTTGCTGAGGCTTGCCAAATATGAAGTATGCTAGGTATGGCTGGTACATTATGCTGGGGATGGTTGGTACAGATGTCTTTGTACACTAAAATACGGGTATGAAACTAAATTAGAAGAGAGAAGTAAGGTCTGTAATAATACAGTGGAATCTTCTACTTGTAATATACAATTGATCTCATATCTCGGGACGTATTACAAAATGTAACTACTGAAAGACTGTTCTCTAGACTTGTAATGTATAAACTTCTCTGCTGCTCCCCCATTCGCCCAAACCCCGTGCATCCAGACCCCCAATATACCCAGACCCTCCCGCTGAGCCTCACCCCCTGCACTCAGAACACCCCTGATGAGCCCCACTCCCCCAGCACTCCATAGTGGTAATGTATAAACTTTTGTGCTTGTGTTGATTTAATAAATTGATGGAGCCAAGTTATCTAATGCCTAGTTAATAATTTAAATAAAACTACTAACGGCATCCACCAAAGCTGACTTGTGAAGTCTGATATGAAAAGATACTTAAAAAAACCACATTAGATAGATGCTTTCATTCAGTTCCAAAGGGTTGCAACTCCTCTCTCAACCCACAAATCTGATTCAGTCATTGATCTTCAGGGAAAGGCACTGATAGGTGGCAGAGCCTCCGTGTCTCAGGCAGTATAAAATTATTTCATGTAATCTACACCCACTGAGCCATCGAAGCCTTGGAAGCACTTGGACTTTTTTGGGACACCTAATAAAAACAGATAATGGAAGTTCCTTTCATTCAAGAATGGATGGACAAAATAAGGTAGAGGATTCCTGAGTCAAGTGAAAAGGGAAGTCACATCAGGAACATGCTTAATCACCAATTTCTCTTAATGAAATTCCAGCTAAGGATTCCTAGTGGGCAGAGCTCAAAGACTCCTCAAGACAATCTGTAACTCTCAACAAAACTTCAGTGTGCTACCCCCATGGGTGAAGCTATATACGGTGGGCGGGAGTCTGTGTACAACAGGTGGAGCTCTATGCAGTGGGCATGGCTACGTAGTACAGTGGCCAGACTTCTACGGTCCAGTGTGTGGCTGCATGGTACAGCAGGCAGAGCTGAGGTACAATGAGTGGAGATCTATGCGGGGGGCGAGGGAGGCAGGGCACTGTATGGTACAGTGGGTAGAGTTCTGGGCAGAGGGCTGACAGCATGGCGGTTGAAGGCAACAGGGGTGCCCGTGACAGGGATAGCTCCAGGACAGCAGCACTGGCAGCAGCAGGAGTAGTACAGGGCATGAACATTTAAAAAAATGCTCCTCCCAGAAATCTATGCCACTTTAGGCAGCTGCTTAGTTTGTCTATAGCTAGAAGGCCCCTGGCAGAACTTGAAACAATGTTGCCAATTCAATTCATGATTTTATCACAAGTCTTGCGATACTTATTGTTTTTCTTAAATTCCCAGCTCCTGGAGTCATATGATCATTCAACTTTGGAAACAAGCTTGAACACATGAACCAAAATGACTCAAAAACCAAAACAAAAGAAAGAATCCAAAATTTATTATTTTTAAATTTCCAATTTTTGGGGTCCTGACATGATTTTTCTATGCCTGGGGTTAGCAATTCTGAATTCACACACTTTCTTCAATAAGCAGATGTCTAACAGAAGGTCTATTCAAAAGCTGAAGAATCCAAAACTTTCCTGTTTAAAACCAGGACTAGTGAGAATATTTAGTAACAGATTAGATCCCCACAGGGATATGAAGCTTAGTTTTCTTGGGGTGTTCATACTCTTGTTCAACCACAGATACAGAATCACTGGGCAAAATTTTGTCACATGTTGTCACAGGGTGACTGACTCTTGAGGGTAATATAAGGCCAGTCCACCTGCACCAGATCAGTACACCCCTTAAATTGATTAATTAGGCCCAAGAGTGAGGGCATCTGATTTGAGTACCTTCCTAACAAGGGAGATTAATTGAACTGATTAATAGGTGTGGGGAGAAACTAAAAAAAGAAATAAAGAGAGCTAGAAGCTCAGTGAGAGGAGAGCCCTGAGGCACACAAGCCTGGGGGCCAGTAGAGGCTTGAGAGAGACCCAACAGGTGAGAGATTGGTTCCTGTGGGGGAAATCCTGAAGAGGAGGGTTTAGGAAATCTTGTGGATTCCTGTTGAACAAAAGGAGTACACTGGTAAGACTTATGAAAATTGACCTGGAATGGTGGGCCAAGACAGCTGGACTTTGAACTGATTACATTTCTGGACTTTCTGTTCGTTAGTTTTAATGCCCAACAGAGTAGACTTTATGAAGACCTCAGGGAAGAGAAATCAAACTTGCCCAGGCAGAAAGGCTGAGAAAGGACTGAATCTGTTCCCGTGACAGGAGTAAAAGGAATTATTATTTTCTTCTGAGTTAATAAAACTGATCCTGAAGAACCAGACTTCTTAAATCATCTTGACCTCATGTGTATACTTCAAAATGCTTTTGGGAAAATGGGCACCATGACCTAGAGGATTTCAGAGCCACTGCTGACCAGTAGGAGGCACTCCTGCATGGGTCCAGCCCCCGATACATGTAACATAGGAGATCAGAAAATAAAACATTAACCACCCTTTCTTGCCTTAAAAATCTACAATTAAGGCTGCGAGTTTGTCACGAGGTCACGGATTCTGTGACTTTCCGTGACCTCTGATTTCTGTAGCAGCCAGTGTGCCTGGCTCAGAGGCAGCTCAGGCAGCCCCTGAACCACGCGTACTAGCCACTGCTGTAGCAGTCTTGGGCCACCATGCCCCTAGGCTCCACCTCCTGCTGCTGGGGAAGGGAGGCACAGAGCCAGGTAGGGAGCCTGCTGGCCCTGCCAACCCTTGCACCCCCCCAGCACCAGTGGGGGTTCTGGGCTGTGCACAGCCGCCCTTCCCCCCAAACAGCCGGCCACCCTCCCCCAGCACTCGCGGGGCCCCCAGGCAACCCACCCCCATTTTATTCACTGGTATGCTTAATAAAAGTCATGGACAGGTCACGGGTCGTGACTTTTTGTTTACTGGTAGTGACTTTTACTAAAAATACCTGTGACTAAAACGTAACCTTATCTAGGACTAAAGGATGAAAATGAACATAGAAGAATGCCAGTTAGTGCAGTTGCAATTTCCACACCTGGATATGAATGTTACAGCCAGTCAACTGAAGAGTTCAGAATTCCAACAATATGGACAGGAAGTTCTTCTCCATCCACAATAAGACTCTGTGGGTTAATGCTGCCTTGCTCTTTCTTGTCTCTATTGTTGATATTTGCCACAGTAAGAAGGGTATAAAGTCGTGAAAATCCTAAATTTTCTTTTCAGTGTTAATATAGTCCATGCATAGCACATCCTGAATGGCAAAATGAACAAAAAAAATCTAAGATATATTCAGAATATGATCCCAGTCCTCATCTGCCTGTGAAGAAAAGTCTTTCAGATTAAGGATGCACGCCAGCTGGTTAATCAAAGTAGATAGGTCATATCTCAAAGAACCTGGGTTACAAAGAATCCAACTCTTCTCTGGATGAAATTTCCACCCATTCATATATCATCCTAAATATTACCTACACATCAATATGAGGGCACAGAGCTAACAGGTGAGGAAAATACTTTCTCCTTTTAGAAAATAAGCAGGTTACTGAAGAAGGGAAAAGAACTGTGTGCGGTCAGCCAGAGAGCCACCCGGGGGTTGAACTCTCTTTCCAACTGTTGCTATCCTCTGCAGACCACCATTTTTTTCCACTGCTAATTGTGTGTAATAAGCAACTAAACAATCTAAACTGAGAGCAACTGAGCTGAAGTTGATGCCACCATGGGTACCAGAGGAGAAGACTATAGAGAAATGGGCAGACAAAGTCATCTCAAAAGCAATGACAACATTCTCTCTCTCTCCCTGTAAACTGCTGCCAAGCACCTGTAGCACTGTAATTAACAGTCGGTGATGACAGGAAGCCTTTTCAGGGGGTTGGTTCTTCCAGCAGCTTGTGGCTATTGGTGTCACTCAGCCTGCATCACACTCTGGCAGTGATCAAAAAATAGTGTTTCAGATCTAGAACTGCTGTTTTCCCTGACAAGAAGAGCATGATGGAACGCCATGCAGAAGATTAGGGGAAAGTGGCAGTGAAGGAGCGCCCGTCCCTCAACTTACAACTTCAACGAGTATACGTATCTTAGGGTTCTAAGGTTTAATATGCCAGCCCAAAATCAATATAAAGAGATCACATCAGCAAATGGAAATTGGGAGGGAGGGAGGGAGGAAGAGATCAAATGGACAGAATATAACCACTTTGAAGCAAGCTGCCCAGCAAATTTTGAAAACTAGCTGAGGAATCTAGCTGCTGGAAGCAGCATGGGCCGAGGGACTTACTGGCCGCCACTTCCAGCAGCTCCCATTGGTCTGGAACAGCGACCTGTAGCCAGTGGGAGCCGCAAACGGCTGGACCTGCGGACGGGGCAGGTAAACACACCAACCCGGCCTGCCAGGGACTTTCCCTACACAAGCGGCAACCCCTGTTTGAGAAACTCTGGTCAAAGTATCAGTGGTTTAACTATTCCATTCCAGCCAAAACAAGTAGAAGGTAAGATCCTGAGTCCCTGGAGTCCTCCAGAGCCTACAAAGGGTAACCCACTCTCTCCTGCTGTTATCTACTAACAGATGAATAGAATTGGGCCTTTTTTATTATTTATTTATTTTGGACAAGTGAAAGAACAAAGACACCTAGTGCAGGGGTTCTCAACCTTGAGGCCCCCACAACATGCTATAAAAACTCCATAGCCCAGCTGTGCCACAATACTATTTTTCTGCATATAAAAGCCAGGGCTGGCGTTAGGCGATAGCAAGCAAGCGAGGCAATTGCCCAGGATCCCACGCAACAGGGGGCACAGCAAAGCTAAGTTGTTCAGGTTTTGGCTTCAGCCCCAGGTGGTAGGGCTTGGGGCCCCAGGGTGCAGTCCCGTGCGGCAGGGCTTAGGCTTTCTGTCCTGGGCCCTAGCAAGTCTTACACCAGACATGCTTGGCGGTCCCCTTGAAACCTGCTCGCGGCCCACTAGGGGCCCCCGGACCCCTGGTTGAGAACCACTGACCTAGTGTATGCTCACAAAGAAGATGGGGTGGCAAGTGAGATCCTACAAGGGCTGCCACTCCCACACTAATGGAGAAAGTCTGAGGGTGGGGCAGGATAATTGCCTTATCCCTGATAGCTCGAAAGGGAATTTGAGACAGACAGGATTGGTGCCCTATCCCCATATGAGTCGTCTTTGGGGTTAATGTGAAGGCAGTTGAAGCCTAAGAAAAAATCCTCTCTTCAGTTTTCAAAACTTAATTCCTAGAGGGATGGCAAAAAGGAAAAAGTTAAGGTACACCTTCACACAGGGCTTCTGATTAAAAAAAAAAAAAAAAAAGATTAGGGAAGTACTAGAAATGGAGAGTCAGAGATATATAAATATACACCTACCTTGATTAAAAACTCCTTTCTCCTTTTGTGCTAGTTGATGAGTCATACCAATCTCTGTGAGGATTTGTACTCTTTAGAATGGGGAAGGGGAAAGAGAAAGAGAAGGCTCTCGACAAACAAACTTTAACTGGAATTATTCTATGAAGCACACAAAAATACTACAACTGCCTGACTAAACCATGCATGAGGAGTGCTGACCCAAGGTCTCCTGCGTGTTTAGCAGCACTCACACTGAAATATACATTGTATGACTGTCACTTAGTTTAGATTTATTTTAAATCACTTTTTTCCACGGTACCTCGACATCCTGAACACTGGATAAAGAAGTTGATTAAATCCAGAAGTGCTATATCCCTGTCTTGCTTATATGATTCAATCCAGTCGTCCACCACAGACTGTCAAGAAAAAAAGAAAATGTATCAAATACTCTTAAAAAGATTTATAAATGCAAATGACTTTTCAGAACAATCTTTTCAGAAAGTAATTTTATAACTGAAAATGTACTTCATACAACTGTGTGAGTACAAATTCAGAAATCAACAGGCCTTCCCTTAGCTGGTGGAGACAGAACAAATACTGCTAGAGCTCCGGTCTACATGCATTGTTTTCTAGTGCTAAACTGGAATAAACAGTTAGCTGCTCAAAGGCAAATTAATTAAAAAACCAAAACTGTGCTTGAGATATTTATTCAATCTAACAAGTTTGTTGAGAACAGAAGCATTCTGTCTTATTTCAGAACTCCATCAAGAAAATATTTTCAGCAGGGTAACACTCTCTGGGGATAAGCATCTCATTTATTTTGCAAGATGGAAGTCTTCTAATGTTGATAATGGTCAATGAGCCATGGGTGACAATTTTAAAATAGAATATATGATTTGATTAAACAGCTGATGATGGGAAACATTCTCAACTAAAAAATAATAAGTGGGACTTCTTTATGCTGATTGTGGCTAAAAACCAAAGAGCCACCTATACCATTGCAACAAAAAACTGAGCCATGGTCTCTCAGAACTCGAGTGGTGACCACAGTATTAGAGAGACACTTTTACATTACTCATAATGAGGTGTACAAAGCCAGCCATCAACAGTTATGATAACAGGAACGGAGACAGACAAGTAGACAGAGGACAAGAACTGTTTGACATCTATCATATGCTAGGTCACCATGATGAAGAGCAGGCTCAGCTGCTTGGTAAGTTAAGGCACTGAATGAACACTGCTCATTAGTGGAAGAGGGCAATCAAGAAGTAAGAGAGAGTGTATGGCACAGACACAAAACCAGCTAGAAAGTGTGTAAAGACACACACTAGAGATGTCTGCAGCTGTTCCCCATGCACCAACCTAATCCTAAAAACCTAATGCTGCTACTCTATAATTGCTGGGACAGGAGGGGAGGTGTTATATGGTATTACAGCAGCTGAGGCAGGCAAGGAAAATGGTAGAGGCAGAGACAATGGAAAAAAGCTAGGAAAAAGCACCAACTTCTCTGAAGTAGCAAGAAGAAGTTCTTCTAGATCCCACTACCATGAAATCACTATCTTCTGAGGGAAGTAAAATAGATGAGGGTTCCTCCATATCCAAACACCATCACCCCCTTAACTTAGGGAACAACATTACTAAAACCCTTAGTTTCCTTAGTTCCAAAGATGAATAGCATAGCAATACAAACAATTACAAGCATTTTTAATTGACTAAAATGTTACTATGTTTGCTTATTTAACATGTGAAAAAACACCCCCAAGAACAGCAAGTTTCAGAGCTGTAAAGTGCCAGTGTAAACAGTGCACCAGCACTGGTAGCCACACCTCTCATGGGGGTGGGGGTTTTTTAAGAGTGCTGAGAGAGCTCTCTTGGTCTTGAGAGCATCTCCCGGCAATGAGTTCCATATGTTGACTGCCTTGTGTGAAGAAGTACTTATGTTTGTTTTAAACCTGCTGCCTACCAATTTCACTGGGAGACACCTGTGTAAAGGAGTAAATGATACTTCCTTATTCACTTTATCCACACCATTCTGATTTTATGGATCTCTGTAATACCCCACCCCCCGAACGCCTCACCAGTCCTCTTTTTTCTAAGATGGACAGACCCATTCTTTTTAGTCTCCTCATACAGAAGCTGTTTCATACCGCTAATTATTTTTGTTGCCTTTCTCTCTGTACTTTTTCAAATTCTAACATATCTTGTTTGAGATGGGGAGACTAGAACTGCACACAGTATTCCAGATAGGCGTTACCATGGATTTATATAGTGACATTATGATCTTTTCAGTCTTATTTTCTATCCCTTCCCAAAGGTTCCTAACTTTTTGTTATCTTTCTTGACTGAGCAAATGTTTCCAGAGAACGATCCACGATGATGCCAAGATCTCTTTCTTGAGTGATAACAGCTAATTTAGAACCTCATTATTTTGAATGTATAGTTGGGATGTTCTCCAATGTGCATTATCAACACTAAATTTCATCTGCCATTTTGTTCCCCAGTCACCCAGTTTTGTGAGATCTCTTTGTAACTCTTCGCAGTCTGCTTTGAATTTAACTATCTTGAGTAATTTTGTATCATCTGCAGACTTTGCCTCCCCATTGTCTACCCCTTTTTCCAAATCATTTATGAATACATTTAACAGCATTGGTCCCAGTGCAGATCCTTGGGGGACATCACTATTTATCTCTTTCCTCCGTGAAAACCGAGCATTTAGTCCTGCCTTTTGTTCAAACAGTTACTTATCCACAAGAGAGTCCTCCCTCTTATCTCATGACAGCTTACTTTGTTTAAGAGTCTTTGATGAGAGACCTTGTCAAGGGCTTTCTGAAAGTCCAAGTACACTATATCCACTGGATCACCCTTCTCCACATGTTTGTTGACCTTCTCAGAGAATTCTAATAGGCTGATGAGGCATGATTTCCCTTTAAAAAAGTCAAGTTGACTCTTCCCCAATATAATGTGTTCATCTCTAGGTCTGATAATTATGTTCTTTACTACAGTTTCAACCAATTAGCCTTGTACTGAAGTTAGATTTACTGGCCTGTAATTGCCAGGATTGCCTCAAGAGGCTTTTTTTAAAAATTGGTGTCACATTAGCTACCCTCCAATCTTCTGGTAAAGAGACTGATTTAAGTAGTAAGTTACACACCATAGTTGTTAGTTCTTCAGTTTCATATTTGAGTTCCTTAAGAATACTTGGGTGAATGCTATACATTCCTGATAACTTACTACAGTTTAATTTATAAATTTGTTCCAACATCTCCTCTACTGATACCTCAATTTGCAACAGTTCCTCAGTTTTGTCACCAAAAAGAACCGCTCAGGTGTGAGAATCTCTCTCACATCCTCTGCAGTGAAGACGGATGCAAAGAACTCATTTAGCTTCTTCTCACTTCCCTGGTCTTCCTTGAGTGCTCCTTTTGTACCTCAATTGTCCAATGACCCCACTGATTGGTTGGCAGGTTTCCTGCATTTGGTGTACTTAAACTTTTTGTAGTTAGTTTTTGTGTACTTTGGTAGTTGCTCTTCAAATTATTTTTTGGCCTTTTATACTTGACTTGCTAGAATTTACGCTCATTTCTATTTTCCTTCATTGGATTTGACCTCCGATTTTTAAACAACTTTTATTGATCTCTACGTCTTCACTCTGTTTAGCCATGGTGCCTTTTTTTTTCCTCTCTTGCCATTTTTTTTTTTATTATGGGGGTATACAATTAGTTTGAGCCTCTATTATGGCACTATTCACAGATATACACAAAGAATTATCAGTGAAAAAAAATCTTCTATTCCTTCTCATGCAAGGGGATATTGAATTCCTATCAGAGAAAATAACTTATAGGTAAGATTAAAACCCTCTGTTTGATGCATGCCTAGCCAGCCATTTAAAAAACCTGCCCAACAAAGTGCGGCAAAAATGGAACATCCTAGCATAATATGTCAGTTAAATGCACCCTTAATGAACTGACTGAAGTGCCTCTCCCTTTGAAGTGTAAGAACCTCAATCTGGTCCTAAATCATATAGAGATACGTTGAAGCGAGCACCCCAGACTGAAAATCTTCTCCATTTTGCCAAGTAAGTAGTCTTAGTGGAGCTTTTTCTACTGTTAATTGAAATGTTCTGAACAACCCAAGAACAAATCTTTTCCAGTGGATTTACCCACTCAACAGCCATGTCCTGAGATGAAGACAGTGAAGCTTTGACTCAGTATGATAAATAAGAGGGGAGATAGCTCCCTTTTGTGGACACCCAGTAAGCCAGTTGGCTATGGAATTCCTCGTGGTGGTTGTTCTCTACTTGCTTTATCTGTAAAGGGTTAACAAGCCCACAGGTAAAAGGAAAGGAGTGGGCACCTAACCTAAAGAGGCAATGGGAGGGCTAGAACTTTTTTAAATTGGGGAAAAAACTTCCCTTTCTCTGTGTGTTGTGGTTCTCTGGGAAAGAGGTGAACAGGCAGCAGTTATGCTCTGAGAAGCTTAAGCCAGATATGAAAAACCATCAGATCATACCTAGAGATTGCTTATCTGAACCCCCAGATATGTAAGTAAATTAGGGACTGTCTAGAACAGGGGTAGGCAACCTATGGCACGCATGCCGAAGGCGGCACTCGCACTGCCCAGGTCCTGGCCACTGGTCCAGGGGCTCTGCATTTTAATTTAATTTTAAATGAAGCTTCTTAAAAAATTAAAAAACCTTATTTACTTTACATACAACAATAGTTTAGTTATATATCATAGACTTATAGAAAGAGACCTTCTAAAAACGTTAAAATGTATTACTGGAACGCGAAAGCTTAAATTAGAGTGAATAAATGAAGACTCAGCACACCACTTCTGAAAGGTTGCCAACCCCTGGTCTAGAAAGACTTTATTAGGTTTATTTCTGTTTATTTCTTTATTGGCTTGTGGACTCTGTGCTAACCCCAAATACTTTTTCTTTTGCTTGTAACCTTTAAGCTGGACTTCAAGAAGGTTATTCTTGATGTTTAAATTTTGTAAATGGGTTTTTTAAATCTAGCAAAAGTCTAAGTTCCAGATATATTTTCTTTCTTTTTGTTTTTAATAAAATTTTTAAGAACAGGATTGGATTTTTGGTGTCCTAAGAGGTTTGTGCATATGTTGTTAAATTAGCTAGTAGCAAAAACTGATTTCCGTTGGTTTTCTCTCTCAGCTCTTCACTGGAGGGGGGTGAAAGGGCTTGAGCGTACCCCACAGGAAGGAATTCTCAAATGCGCCTTTCTGGTGTCAAAGGGGTTTTTTTTTGCATTCGGGTGGTGGCAGCATCCACCTATCCAAGGTCAGAGACAAACTGTAACCTTGGGAGTTTAATACAAGCCTGGAATGGCCAGTATTAATTTTTAGAATCCTTGCAGGCCCCCACCTTCTGGACTCAAAAAGTGCCAGAGAGTGGGGAATCAGCCTTGACAGTACTCCGAGTGGAGCTTTTTCTACTGTTAATTGAAGTGTTCTGAACAACACAAGAATAAATCTTTTCCAGAGGATTTAGCCACTCAACAGCCACGTCATGAGATGAAGGCAGTGAGGCTTTGACTCAAGAGATCCCATGCCGATGATAATAGTAGAGGAGGTTAAACCGAAAGCCTCAGAAGGTCAGAAAACCAGTGTTGCCTCAGCCACTCCAGAGCTAGTAGGACGATCATTGTGTGGTCCTGCTTTAGTTTTTGTATCACCTCGGGATGAGTGGAATCTGTGGAAGTGCATATAATACACAATTTCCTGTCTCCCCCATCCACCTCCCTTTGGTAACAGGAATGCATCAGTGAGAGAACCAGGGTTCTAACTTGCCCTGGCACAGAACTGATGGCATTTTCTGTTTTTCCTTGTTGCAAAACAGGTCTGCACAGGGGATTCCCTGTCTCTAGAAAATCAACCTCACTATGTTGCTTTTCTCATGGATCACCCATGATCCTTCAGGAACTTTCTGCTGAAATGGTCTGCAAGAGTACTTGGTAGTCCTGAAAGAGGAGAGCCCTCGAGTTTAATCCTTTTCTGAATGAATAGCTTACTGGATCTGGAAACACCCTGCTTGTTCTGACAGAACATTGCTGTGATATTGTCTGTTAGAATCTGGATTGTTAAACCCTTGATGTAAAGTAAAAGGATCTAGCATGCCTGCTGCATGGCCTTAGCTCCAGTACATGTACATGCAGCGTTGACTCCTGAGCTGACTATAGTGCTTGAGCCTGCATTCCCTGTAGCTGTGCATCCTACCCTAAGTTAGATGCATTCTAACCAGTTTTCAGTGGAAGAGGAAAGAGAGAATGGCAACCCTTTGCATGCACTGATTGAGTTCTTCCACCAATCTCAGAATAGAACCCTGGCAATTTTGTGAATCAGCATGCCAGAGAATGTTTGCTTGGGCAACAGACTCACTTCAGCAAAGCCTGCATGTATCGCAGCTGATGTCTGGCAGGCTGAGTCAGATACACGCAGGAAGCTATATGTCCCAGCCACCAGAGAGAAATCCTCAGTGTTGTCCTTGGATGGGACTGCAGGCTGTTGCAGAAATCTAGAATAGATTAAAGCCTGTCCTTCCCTCCAATGAACTCAATTCTTTGTACTCGCGACAGAACTGATTTGTCCTAGTTTATTAATCAGCCCAGCTGAACAAACAGGGAGTGAGTTTACTGCACATTATCCTTCATTTCTTGACTGAACTGGCCATAGGTCAAACAGCTGGTGGGTATTTCTATATTTCCAGATACAGAAATACCTGCCAGTTCTCCTGAGGTGAGCCACTTTTAACTGACATGCACTTGATGAAGATCCTTGGAGCCAACGACAGACCAAAGAAGACGACAGTATATTGGTAGTGGAGACCTGTCACTATCTACCTCAGATACTCCCTGTGGCTCGATTAGATGCCCACATGATTTGCAACCCTGCAAATCAAGAGCAGCACATAAGTCATCAGGATCCAAGGAAGGAATAATGGAAGCAAGGGATACCATCCGAAATTTCATTTTGTTGATAAATATGTTTAGCTTTTGCAAATCTAGGACGGTCCTCAGACCTTGGGCATAAAGTACTGACAGTAGAAATCCCTCCTCCTAGGTTGAAGGGGCAATTTCTCTATAGCTCAGACAAAGAAGAATCTGCACCTCTTGAAGTGCAGACTCATGAGAGCGGTCGCTGAAAAGTAGATAGCAGTAAGACAGACTGAAATTAAATTATGCAACCTAGGTTCACAGTTCTCAGAACTCACTGATCCAACAAAATGGCACAACTTGTTTCCAACAGAAGTGATTGGGAGGAAAAGAGTCACAGACTGCTTTGGAATAGATGAGTGTTGGTGTGATATGTCCAAAGCAGTAGGAGCTGGTGGCCTTTGAGTTTTAAGATGCCCCTGAGACTTATCAGCCTGTCTGGAAGTGCACTAAAGCTGTCTATACAGAGATCTGTATTGCCTCCTCTGTAAGGCTGCGTTACAGAACCCAAGAGAATGTAGTGATGCTTGAGAATCCTTGAGAAAATGCAACGCTTTATCAGTCTTGTCACAGAAGAAATTGCATCCCTCAAAAGGTAGTTCTTCAAGAGTCTGTTGTATTTTTGTAGGGATCCTAGACATCTAAAGCCAAGAGGCTTTACACTTTATGACAGATGTCACCCCTGCCCCAGAAGCTGTGTCACCAGCAAAAAGTGCTGCCTGAAGAGAAGTCCTTGTAACAAAATGGCTCTCCATAACAAAGGAATTAAATTGTTCTCAAACATCCAATGGGAGATTGTCAATAAATACTGTCCCTGAAATCCCAGTTTAAAAGGTCATATTTTGAAAGTCACGCATGGCAGTTAAACACATACATTTGAAGACAGGGTATCTCTTGCCCAAACAATAGGAGTATCTTCAGCAACAACCATCGCTGTTCTCATCCCAAAGTCTATGACAATGCAGAATAGAACAGGGGATAGTATGGCAACCGTGCCTTACACCAGAAAATCTTAAAACCATTCTGTATGTCTGCTCTCTATCCTAATGCAGCATGCGGACTTGTCATACAAGACATCAAATCAACAATCTTTGCAAGAATTCCATAATGTGTCAAGATCTTCCAGAGTGCTTCTCTGTGGACACTAACAAATGCTTTTGTAAAATCAATGAAGTTTAAAATAATCATCTAGGGGTATTCCAAGCTTTTCTCAATAAATCTTCTCAGGGAATGTAGGTAAGTTCACTATTTCTTCACATCCCTCAACGTATGTTAGTGGTTCTGGCTGGTTGAGCATAGCCTTGACGTGTTTCATCTAATAGGCTTCTATGTTAAAGGTGTACTGTCTCAAGCCTTCACAATGCCTCAACAATTCAAGAACTGTGATGTCAATTGTTTGGATACTAGAAAAAGCTTTTTATAATCCCCTCTCTTGTGTACCTTCTCAGCTTCTCTTGCTTTGCTTTCCATCTATTCTCTCATGTCTTCTACATGATCATTTAACTTCCTTGTCTGTATTTGCATATTTTTGTTCCAGAATAGATGGGACTGTATCTTGACACGATGGGAAGGCTTCAGACCTCTGAAGACCCTGAGAGCTAAGCTGGAGGGAGTGTAATTCTTTGTAGGGTCACCAAAGACAGATAGGGCAAAGGGTAGAAGACAGATTAAAGGCAGTCCACCAATCTTCCTGGTACGTTGTTAAGAGTCAGGCTAACAAACGTAAAAAATGCTGTTACAGAAACAAAAACTATAGGCAAGTGTCAGATTTGCAAATACGAACATCAACTGAGGAGAACTATAAAGCACTGGAAAGATGACAAGATAGTTCTGGCCCACCAGTAAATTCAGCTGACACTGTGATGATGGAGAATCAAAGCCACAAGGAAGCTTTCCATCTGAAACAGGCTATCTTCACAAGTAAAGTTGGAATGTTAAATCGCTTTGGAACACTGGTAGACTGCCATGAGTTATCAGAGAAATAAAAATATTTGGCTTAATTATACTTGAACTGAGTGAGATGAGATGGACTGGATAAGGCAAATTATCATCTGTGTGACTGTCTTCTATTCAGGAAGATAGGCTGATAAACATCAGGAATAAGAAGGCTTATTATTGAGTAAAGAAGCTACTGAAAGAACGGGAACCTGTTAATTTCAGAATACTGACTGCTCACTGACGGTCCATGCAAAAGTCACAGTTGTTCAGTGTTAACAAATAATGAAAACTGATCAAAGACTGTTTTTATGAGAGACAGCATAGTATCCTTGGCAATACCAAGAAATATGACATTCTTATCCTGATGGGAGATGTAAATGCACAGGTTGTTTTGATAATACTGGACAGGAACACATTATGAGCAGATACGGCATTGTAGGGCAGAATGAAAATGGCAAATGTTTTGTTGAACTTTGAACTATATAGTCTTTCCATTTGGGGAAACACTATTCTCACACAAGAACAGACAAACTGACATGGAGAGCAAATGATGTCTTCATCCAGCAGCAGCGTGACCACGTTGCCATTAATAGGTGTAGGTGAAGAACACTGTTGGACTCCAGGGCGTATACAAGTGCTGATGTTGGAAGTGACCATCATCTTGTCACTGGGAAAATCAAAATAAAACTAAAGATGACATCATCACTCTAGGCAGACAGTGTGCATAATAGTAGAAATGTAGCAGATGTGTCAGAAAAGGGGCATTTCAAGGTGCAACTCCCCAGTAGATTTGTAGAGTTAAAGACAGATGACATAGAAAACTAGAATCTGAAGAAGACCTCTGTGTAAGCCTGAACGCTTGTCTCTCTCACTAACAGAAGTTGGTGTAACAAAAATTATTACCTCATCCACTTAGTATCTCTAAAATCCTGGGACCAGCATGGCCACAACAACACTGCATAGAAGAAGCAAGAGTGGATGCAGCCAGGATTATAATAATGGTGAGAAGATGTAATACAGAAGAGTGCCTCCAACCAAATGCATACAGGTTTTTGGAGAGAGAAACAAATTAAATAAGAGAATTCAACACACCCATGTTCCCACTGCCAATGTCCCACACTTCCTCTTCCACTCCCCCTAGTCCCCTTTCCCGTCTCCATCATCTGATCAAACAAACCCTCCCTCTGTCTACTCTTCTACTCCTAATCATCCTCCCCTCCCAGAGAGCATTTGCCTGTATAGTTTAAAGTATTAGCACATTCTCAATATTGTGCTTCTCACAGATGACATTTCTTCAAAATAAATATCCTCTTTGCTAGAGGTACATTGGTGCAATGTGCCTGTTTCTTTTTTCTTTAATTCAGATTTTTGCCCTGGGTTGGACTTTAACTCATAGTGGGTGAGCTTGGATTCAATGATCGGGACATTCCCTAACAGCCACCCAGGTCCTGTGATGAAGAGACAGTTTTCCAGTCAGCTCAAATTTGGATCACTATCAGAACCCTGCATCCCTATGAGGCATACTTGGATTGTATTAATATCTGATAACTATACGTTTTAGAGCACTTAGAAAAGTGAAGTTGAAACAGAAAACCATCTCAACCTTCACTATGGTAGAGCTTTAGCTCTCCTATAATAATGGCCACTTTTGGATTTAAAATCTATGAAAACCAGACCATGAAAAGGTTTGAGTAATTTGAAATTTGCTAATTTCTTCCCTACTTCTCACAGATTGGTGAACCCCTTAAAAGACTAAAAAAGATGAAAGATGGTGTCGGGAAATCCATCAGCTAAATGCCTTCAAACAGATCCAAAAGTGAGTGATAAACCATCTGATCCTGAAATATTATGGTATAATTTAATATAATGCTAGCGAATGCAGAATGGGTGCAGTATTATTACAAAATGATCAGTCAATAGCACTTGCTTCCAGGACACACTTTCCAACAGAGCAAACCCATGCTCAAATACAGAAAGAATTCCTACTCACTGCTTTCCCATATACCAAGTTTGACTAGTATGTCCTGGGCCATGATCATATCCATGCAGAAACAGACAACAAACCTTTTGAATCAATATTCAAAAAGCTATTGTTAACAGTTCCAAACTATCTTGAAATATCAAAAATATCACTTGCACGTACAATGCAAAAGATTGTCTTTAATGTTCATCCTGATGTTCTGATTGTGCATACCTTTTGTCCACAGCATGAGTGCCAAAAGACAGTGAGAGCTTGACAGCCCTTGATTATGAAATCTTGAATATACACCAGGAGGCGGAGTTTCACCAGGAACATCAGCCAAGCAGAATTCTATTGTGTGACAGATAAGCAGGTGCCCCAGATACAGACATAGCCAAATGCACAGTCAATTTTAAGCATTAGGAACAGTCTGTAGGTCAGGATGACCAGACAGGAAGACATCTGCCCAGCCACTTAGATTTTCTTTGTCTAGCCAATATTCAATTCAAATATACTGACACTACAAAATGGTCTTCTATATTAAGGCAGTAGAGTAAAGACCTAAAGGTCTGAAATCCTGAAATGCTAGCTTTCATACACTGAAGCCTGTTGGTGCTGAAGCATGTTTACATAAGCCCAAGATGTTCTGTGTTGACCAAACATAAGCAGTGAAGTCAAAGATTTCATACACTAGTGAAGTATCTGCAATGAATTCCTAGCAAATCACTCATGATCCACTAAATATTTGATCTACCACAGAACAAGTCAGACATGGACCTACATATATTAGGAAATCAAGCATCCCTCCTAATACTTGATTATAATTTCTGATTTTATTAGGAAAAAATCCTGTGCACACAAGAGCAGCTTCTATCACTTAATGCTATGAAGAATCAGTATAGAATCCCAGAAACTGTTGATACAGATAATGGGTCTCAGTGGGCCTATAGGTAAATTTCCAGTTTGCAGCATAAGCAGGATTTGAACATATCACATCCTTGCTGCATCATAGCCAGTGTAATGGTAAAGCAGAAGCAGATCTCAAGATTGGCAAGCAGTTGCTAAAAAAGGCGCACTGACATGACAAAGACTCATGCACAGCATCACTTGACTGGAAAAAATACACCAACAGAAAGCATGGAGAGCAGGCCCGAATGGCATCTCATGTCACACCACATACAGACTGTTACTTATAGAACAACTTTTGAACAAAGCTGCAGTGGAAAGGTTGAGAACACAAATTAAACAGCAATGACAACAAGCCAAATACTACTATGACAGAAGTACCAAAATGCTCTTTGAACTCCACATAGAACAGTCAATATGAGTACAGGCAGTACCTAACAACAGAGACAACAGACGGGGCAGGAAATATTTGCGAAGAGCAGCACAAAGTAGAAACACAAACAACTCTACCTCTGCAACTATAATTCCCTGAGAAGAACCAACAAAAAATTACCCTGAACAGAAGACACAAATGAATCCTACCATAGATCAAGATACAAGGAAAGTCTGCAAACAATGTGAAGTGAGTTCACTTGAGCTTCATGAGTTCACAAAGTCAATGCCAGAAAAATCTAGGAGCACAGAAATCTCCTGAGGGCAAACAGCAGCAGGAGGAAGGCCTGAAAATAAAACTACGTAAAGCAGAAGAGCAGTAAAGTTGTTTTGTAATTTCAAAGACTATGTTATTAGTTAAAAAAGATTCAGTTTCCATTATAGGAAGAGAGATATTACAGAGCGCTCGCTAAAAAAAATAATACATCAACGCACATTTATATGTAGATAGAGTGCCATCTACCAACACAAGAATATGTAGCAAAGACACTTACCAAAAATAAATAAATAAATAAAATCTACAGCAGCAAAGCAGTCACATGTACCTTTTCTCTGGCTTCCATTTATATCAATGGCTCTCAGATAAACACCCAACACAGATCATATCATATATCTCCTACCTCATAATAAAAGTGAAAACTAACTCCAAAATAACCTTGGAATCCTGCCAAAACAAAACTGAAAATGTATTGAAAATGAACAGAAGCGATAGCTCTGATGCAGTAAAACAAAATGAAGAAAATGCACCAGGAAGATTTCCATAGTTCTATTATGAGAAAATTTGTTCTGTCTTCACCTACTAGATAAGAAGGGTAAATCCTACATCCCCAAATTCACAAAACGTAAAAGGTTTTAGAATTCTGATTTTCTTCAGGTTTACTCCTACATTCTCTACATTAATCCACAACCCAGTCCCATCATGGATTTATGTCTGGTGGGTAAAATTTTCAAAAGGGCTTAAGTGACTTTGGACAGTCTTGTTTTCAAAAGTGACTTAGGCACTTAGACTTCTAAGTGCTACTAAAAGTCAATGAGACTTAGGCTCCTAAGTTCATTAAATGACTTTTGAAACTGGGACTTAGCCTAAGTCATTTAGAATAAAATTTTCAAAAGCACTTAAGTGGCTTAGCCTAAATCTCCCTAAGAGATGCTTATGCACCTCTACCTCAATACAACGCTGTCTTCAGGAGCCAAAATATCTTACTGCGTTATAGGTGAAATTGCGTTATATCGAACTTGATTTGATCCGCCAGAGTGCACAGCCCCACCCCCCTGGAGAGCTGCTTTACTGCGTTATATCCGAATTCGTGTTATATCGGGTGGCTTTATAACAGGGTAGAGGTGTACGTACATAAGCATCAGACCAAGCATAGTGTTTCTCTCATAACCTTACCTTCCTTCCCAATATCTGAATCTTCTATTACTGAGTTGCCAAAATACTTAATTCCTATACTGCACCAGGAAGGTCTCTGCAGTCCTAGGGGTCCACAGTGAAAATTAATGATCTAGTGCAGGTGTAGTCAATAGATGGATCGCAGGCCAAATCCAGACGCTTTTGAATGGACCCTGAAATCTTTTTATTTACTTTTATATTATTATTTATTTTCTCTGGAGTCTGGATCTTGACAAAAAATAATTGACTAGCCCATTCTAGTGGAATGATTCCACTAGCCAGAAGCCTGTAATCCTGGAGGTGAAGGCTGTGAATTCTTTTCCCTAGAATTAATTGAAAATGGGACTTGGGCTCTAAGTCGCTTCAGTACTTTTGAAAAGTTTACCTGCTGTGATTAAACATCTCACATCTTTTCTGCCTTGCTATACTTAATACATGATAACTTTCATGAAAAGCAGCTTTAAATATTCCCTAATTTTAGTACTCACTTGTTTTTCCATTTTAAAACAACAAAATAGTGAAGAAATTTACTAAAGTAGAAGACTTCTTCTAGGACTATGGTTATTCCACATACAATCTTCAGCTTGATCAATTCCTTATTTCTTTCTTTACTTCAACATACAAGATAAGGAGAAAATCTTAGCATAATACCCAGAGATTCCATTAGTCTGATACAGATTATCAAAAATACAACCACAATACGATAGTTTACAAAAACTGTTAAAGTCTGAAAATATTAAGTGATCAAGCTGTAACAAACATGAACAAACAGCACATTAGTTATTTTACCTGCATCGCACTTTTCCCCAGTTTCACCACCTCAAACAAAGTGACAGGGTCCCCGCCTTCTCCATTCTGTTGAGGATGACCATTAGCTCTTCCACGACCTATTCCTCTAGTTCCAGGTTCAGAACGACTCTTATCTCCTGGAGACTTTCGAGGTTTCTTATTGGCAGACTAGATAAAGGGAACAGCATAATGAAAACTGGAAGTATTTATAAAATTTGAATGAATGAATTCGAAATGCTTGTAAACCATTTATACACATCAAATCATCAACTGTTGTGATAAGTACTTGGTAGGCATTTTATGTGTAATGTCAAGTTAAGAAGTATGACTTCCTAGCACCAAAGAGCTAACAGGACAAATTTCCATACTAGTCTTAACCAATACAATAAATACACAAAATAATGCAATGTCATGCGTGCAATTATGCGCAAAAGTCAAGAAAATTAAAAATTATGGTCAATGCGACAAAAATATCTCTGCCATATACTTACTAACATAATAACTAGTGCATCTTATTTACAGAACTACTGCAACCTATTTACCTCAGGACAATTATTACCAAGTTCATAGTTATACTGAAACTGTGTTCTTCCCTTTCATCACCATCCAACTACAATTTGTTCATAATTCGTTATTTGCCCATGAGAAAGGCTTAGCTGTTCTCCTTCCATACCACTAAAATTAATCAATAATAGGGTTTATATGGACTGATAGATACAACTGATGACATGGTCCCTTCTTGCCACTAAATCTGAGGTGGAAATCCAGGGCCTTCTGATGTCAACACAAGTTCTACCTATGAATCTATGTTATTTAATGTAAGATTTCCTTAGTTCCTTCATACCTATAGCTCCCCTTTGTGTGTTCTACATGAGCGAAACAGCTTGGAGATCAGTCTTCCATGTATGTAAACCATTTTGCTCAAGATAGTTAGTTCCTTACAAAGAGTTAATCTTCTGATGGCATGACTGTACAAAGGCCACTGTTGTTCTGTTATCACTTGCCATGTGAATGGTGAAACTGTTTTAGGGGAATTGTGTGAAGAAAGTTCTCTACTGCGCTTACTGCTGCTCACAGCTCCAGAAGGTTTATTCTGTAGAAAGTCTCCTGGTGCGACTAATTGCCTTGAAACACAGAAAAATATTCTGTTCATCCAGGCCTTGAGAGAGGCTCCTCCAGGGGCTTACTGACTCTCAGCAGGTTGTGCCTAGACTTTCACAAAGCACAGAATGAAGCATTAAGGGTCATAGTCTCTGGTTTGTTAAATCTATTTTGCATGGTTGAACACAGCAGCAACATGTGGACTTCAAATGGCCAGATATACCCAGCAGAGAATTCTCTCTGCACAAGGAAACTCATCTGGAAAATAGCTTGGGCAGGCAGAAGAACTGACTTCTGTGCCAACCTTCTCCACAAGAGGAAGAAAGGGTGAGTCTGATGCATTCCACAGGGTGGGCTAGGAGAAAGGAGGAGAAGCAAGGCAGAGTGGAGCACAGCTGTGCCTCATATCCCGTGGTTTAAGGTCACTGAGGGAACTTACAGCAGTGGCATACATTAGGGCTGTTGGTTCCTCAGAACTCTAACTTAAGTTGAGGCTAGGTGGCACAGGATCAGGAAGTTGCGAGCATGTGGACTGGAGATTCCAGCCCCGGTCCTGTGAGAGATAGGTAGTTCCCATTTCTCGTGGAAACATTATGCAAGCATATACAGAGGAAGCACTGCCTATGGGACTATGTTTACATATTATACTACCCATCTAGTTAACCAAAACCAGCTCCATGTCAAGATTGTGGAGTACTGAGAAACTGATCTATTGTATACTATATAGCCTGAGGCTTTTTTCACAAAATAAGACCACCAGGCCCAAGATGGACTCTATTTGGTAGCTAGGTGGCTGGTGTTTTGAAGTGGCATTAAGGAGTTACACTGAAAGTTAACTATGAACCTTAGTTGTCCTGAATTTGTGCTGGATTGCTGATTCTGTGGACAAAGCTTTTACCAAGAGGTTAAATAAGTAATGAAAGATATTCCCTCCTACATGAGACTTGGTACTAGGATCTTCATCAGTTTCAGATACATCCAAGGGGCAGGTGAGAGGCTCAGTGGCATAGTCTTGATTTGCAAACATTGCTTCTGGATACCAAACTTGAGAAAATATTGATTGGCAGGAGTTAATGGGCACACAGAGGAAGACTTGCCTTAGATCAGCTGAACAAAGGATATCACAAGGGGGCAATTTCCAAAATATGGAGAGCTTAACATATCTGCAGATCCAAAGACAAGAAAGCAAGTAATGGGTGAAAGCTTCCAGTTTTGTTTGTTTGTTTTCAGTGCTCCTCTCTCTTCTGCTGATGGATATAGTAAGATCTGAATTGAGTCCAGTATGACTTACTACTTCTCTGGGTGGGGAATCGAATGAAATAGGAGAACACTGAAAATCTTTATAATACCCCTTTTTGATCATTTCTAAAGCTTATGTGGCTGTGGCTGTACTGGTCACAGGCATGAAATTCTTTTTTCAGCTTGACCCCTAAATCTTGAGCAAGCTGGCTCAGCATCCTCACCACCACCCTCCCACAAGAGGAGCCCTTTTCACTACTGCCAGAGAAACATTTTCAGGTACCACAGGAATAGAGGGATTAAAGAACATGCAGCTCTGTCTGCATTAGAAGCACATGGAATTAAGGCAGGTTGTTCTGTAACTGCTCCTAGATTCTCTGGCTGAGTTTTCCGGACTTATTTCATTGAAGAATCCTTCAAGGTTTCAATGAGGGACTAGCCGAGTAGTTTTGTGCCATCAGTGTTGCTGGGATGAAGTTTTCTCTACGGGAGATATCTGTATCCCAAATTATCAACTATATATTTCTGTGATCTAGAGTGAGGACAACTCTGTCCAAAAATACAATAATGCCATAGGCTTTAATGTACACAATAGCTAATGACATGAGGTCTGGAAAACATGCCTTACAATGAGAGACTTGAGGAGTACAATATATTTAGTTTATCAGAGAAAACATTAAGACGCAATTTGATCATGGTATACAAATATTTATATGAAGAGAAGTTATTTATTATTATTAGAGGATTCTAATGTAGCAGACAAAAGCATAAGATGATCCAATGGCTAGAAACAGAAGTTAAACAATTCAAACTGAAAATAAGGTGCAAATTTTTAACAGTGACAGTATTTGCCCACAGGTACAGATTATCACGGAATAGGATAGATTCGCCATCACTTGGAGTATTTAAATGAAGATCTGAAGTTTTTCTAAGAAATACACACTAGCTCAGTCACAGGTTATTGGGTTTGATGCAGTAAACACCGAGTGAAGCTTTCCTGGTCATGGTTCATTCGGGCCTTAAAATCTCTTAATTTATGAAAAGATATTTTACTAGATTTTAGTTTTTTCTTTGATTTTGCCTTTAGTCCTCAACTACTTATTCCCTTCTGTATTTGAATCAAGAAGAGTACAGTGTGAGAATTAGGGCTTGGCTACACTTGTGAGTTACAGCGCAATAAAGGAGCCCAGGGCATACTAGCCCACTATCTGTCCATACTGGCAAGACACGTAGAGCGCTCTGACTCCACGGCTACAATGCTGTTGGTACTCCATCTCAGTGAGTGGAATAATGTTTGCTGCACCTCCACTGGAGCGCCACGACGCCAGTGTGAACAAGGTGTTGCATTACTGCACTCCGATTGATCTCCGGAAACGTCCCATAATCCCCTTAAGTCAAGTGGCCATTCTTGTCATTGTTTTGAACTCGCTGTAGGAATGCGGATATGCCCTTTCAAAGCTCCCTTTCTGACAGCTGGCTGCTTATCTCCTCCGGGACAAAGGAACCATTACTGAGGAATGCTGCTTGCTTTGAGTGAGAGAGAGAGAGAGGCAGGGTGGGGATGGGGGAGGTCTGCTGCTGTCTGAACTTACAAGACAGCATGCTGACATGCTCTCAGCCCCCCAAAAATCCACTCTCTTCCTCCACATACACACAACACACTCCCTGTCACACTCCACCCTACTCCCCGCATTTAAAAAACCCATTGCAGCCACTTGCATGCTGGGATATCTATCACAATGCACTGCTCTTTCTGGCATTGCAAGAGCTGCTAATGTGGCCACACCGGTGTGCTTCCAGCTGAGTGTGTAAGCACTCAGCAGTGTTTTCGCTGCTGCCGTCTCCGAAGGCTGGTTTAACTCCCAGCCCTCTACAACTGCAAGTGTAGCCAGGCCCTATATGGGGAGCTCACAGATCCTGTTGTAACTGATGCATTTTTAAAAATGCTACATTGAGGACCTCTTAGCTGGATAGAACCATACAGGGTTCTTCTCCCCATACCCTCCCAACTCTTTTAAGGGTGAGAAAAACTACTTTTTCATTTCTTTCAACTGCATTTTGAGGGAGGTCTTTCTTGGACTGAATGAACAAAAGATTATTATTTGATCTCCAGATTGGTATGCAACAGCTCAGCCATCTAGGTCATCTCCCTCCAAAGGAGATTACTATATCTGATTAGATTATTTGGAAAAGAAAAAAAAATCTCCCCCTTCAGCCAAAATTCAGGAACACAGAAATTGCTATACTGGATCAGGTCTGTAGTACATCTGGTCCAGTATCCTGTCCTGGTCAGTGGCCAGCATCAGATTTTTCAGAGGAAGGTGTTTAAACAGATGAATCTCACGTAGGAACGTTATTTTACCTCTCTATTTGGCACTGGTGTAACCACCGCTGGAATACCATTTCCTGAATTGTGGGCACCAGAGCTGGAAAGATGTTGATAACCTGAAGAAGGTTCAGAGAAGAGCCACAAGAATGATTAAAGGATCACAAAATAATGCCTTCTAGAGACAGACTTAAGGAGCTCAAGCTATTTAGCTTAACAAAGAGAAGATTAAAGGGTGACTTGATTACAAGTATCTACATGGGGAACAAATATTTAATAATGAGCTCTTCATTCTAGCAGAGAAAGGTTTAACAATGCAACTGCTGGACATTCAAACTGAAAATAAGGCATAAAGTTTTAACAATGAGAATAATTAACCATTGGAACAACAATCCCAGGGGTGTGCTGGATTCTCCATCAGTGACAATTTTTAAATCAAGACTGGATGTTTTTCTAAAAGATAAGCTATGAATTATACTGGGGAAGTTTTATGGCCTGTTTTACACAAGAGATCAGACTAGATCATCATAATGGTCCCTTCTGGTCTTGGAATCTATGAAACCTTGCATTAGACAGATGTGCAATAATCTGTCATCCATGAAGGCCTCTCCTTAACCCCAAAAGGAGAGTGGTTTAACCCCAAAGTATATAGTTTCATATCCCTTGCAAAACTTAAAGCATTAACCATAACAACTCTGGATATTTTTGTTATTTATGTAAATGATCAATCCTTCTTTGAACCTTGCAAGATACTTTGCCTTTATGGAATCATGTAGCAAGGAGTTCCACAGTCTAATCAGGTGCTGTGTGAAAAAGTATTTCCTTTTCTTAGTTCTGAATTTTCCTCCTTTCAATTTCATTGACTGTTCCCTTGTTCTTCTGTCACAAGACAGGAAAAAAAGAGATACTCCCAATCTACCTTCATTCTTTTTTCATGTACCCTCTTACTTGCCTTTTTCTAAGGTAAAGGATCTCTCTCTCTCTTTGTGTAAGAGTTTTTCCATGCCCCTGATAAATAACATCTTTTTTTCCCTGAACCTCCTCTGATACTTAAATATCCTTTTTGAGAGGCAATCAGTAGAACAGATAGTATTATAGTAAGCTGGACCATTGATTTATATAACAATTGACTTTGTTATTGTGATAAACACAGAGGAAAAATTAATCAGGCTTATTGCTTTTTGATGTTGACCTTCTCTGTGGTATACTCCTCAAATGAAAAGGAGGAGGGGCAGCAGCAGCTTGGGTCTTTTTGTTTGGGTAGGAAGAGGCCACTGAAGAGGATGAGCTCTCACAAATACAAGGAAGATCTGCAGGCAGTGGTTTTGGGAAGGGACAAGGAAGGGAACCTTCCCTGTCTGATTTGGATGGTGCCCTTGGACAGGAGATTTCTTGATCAACCTCTGAAAAGAACAAGCCATTCAAGTATTTCCATCTCAAATTTAAGAGACAGGCCATGGGGGATCAATGAACTTGCTTCTAGGTGGCCATCAGGGGGAAAAACACAGCAGTTTTGGAGAGAGAAAGAGTAGGAACTCTCTTGGATTGCAAGTGCTGATCCTAAGGATCACCACTGAAAACCGGGTGTTGTCTCACTAGTACATTTAAAGCATTTTCTCCTTCCGTTATTAGCCATCTGAGAAATTTTCCACATCCTACTGGGGTAGGAGGCGGCCTGTGTGTGTTTAAAAAAAAGCTCTCCTGGGCCTCTACGAAGAGGCCATACTTCCAGACTTTAGTGAGTAGGAAAGCTGCTATAGAGAGCAGGCTTTTGAATTGCAGCTGAGCCTCTGCTGTGCTGAAGCACAAGAAGAAAATGCCACTGGATCAATGATTTTCCCCCAGGCTGCTCTTAGAATCCCTTCTAAAGAGTTCCATTTTTTTTTTTAATTTTTTTTTTATGAATGATGGAAAGGAGAGAAGAAATAAAAAACCTAAAAAAGAGGCTCTCAGAAACAGCACTGAGAGGAAACTTCTGTTTTCTAGCACAGGGACATTCAGCTGAAGACTCACAAGGAAACAATACAAATGTGACAGCAAGATCAGCTGGAAAGCTTAAGACAAAAAATAATTGAAAAGGTCTGCATGAAGTGGTTTCTGGAAGCAAGACAGGTACTCAGCATTCATGACCAGATCAGTATGAGAAGTTCCCTGTAACCATGAGAAAAGTGAGGTTCTGGAACAGCCTTCAGTAGGCGCAGTGGTAGCATATAACCTAACTGGTTTTATGAAGGATCTTGATAAATGTATGAACAGGAGTTTGTGACAGGGTTGCCCGCGATAGCAAGGGACTGAACTCCATGACCCAGGAGGTCCATTCCAGTCCTATGCTTCCCACAGATTCTGAAACATTTGCAAAGTGAATCTGGCAAGCTGGAAGTCCTTCAGTGGATAGAGCTGTTAACTACAAAGCTAACATAGCGATGGACAATTAAGGATTAAAATTTTACAGGAAAACAATGTCATTTTCCTACTGTACATGTACTTGGGTGAATTTTCAAATCTTTATAATCATCTTTTAGAACCAGAAATTCTAAAACAGCAGATATGTTCTATATACTTATATGATCTTTTATAACATATTCCATTAATGTACTCTAGCTGAGCTAAAACCAGAACATTCATGAGGAAGTAACAAACTGGCAAATAGACAAAATTATTAAAAGCTCACAAAAAATTATGCAAAATTCTTACAAAAAATCTTATTACACACTGTGTAATTCTGATTATATAATCAATCATTAATATTAATACTTGTGATAACTCTGGCAATCTACCTACAAAGAACAGCTTGATAAAACATAGCCTCCACAATTATATATGCCTGCTGAGGAAGTTACTTCTCTTATGAATAAATATTTTATAAATATAGAAAGGGTTACTTACTAGTTACTGAGAGTTTTTTAATTGCCTAGGTACATTCCAATTCATGGTGTGGTAATGTACAAAGGCCCTTGAAGAAGAATCTTCTGTAAGTAAATACCTATACAGCAGATACCAAATCTAGCGATAACTATATTATACTAAAGAACAAAGTTCCTTACCCAGATTCAGGACACAAAATATGTTCATTTATCTTAATCTTTTAACTTGCATTACTAGATCTCCCTAGGGGACATCTAAACATTATATTAAAAGTGTGAGCATACTCTCCAGTTCACATGAAGAAATTAAAAGCCACTTAAAAAGATGGCTCAAGCATTGTTTCACAGTACTTAAGTGAAGTATCCATTAAAAATTTTAATAGTAGAAAAGAGTTATGGTTAATAAAACTACTCTCATGCCTGGGAAGAATATTGTAATATGACAAATAATGAAATGTAAAATGTGAATGTGTATGTATGTAAAGGAAAAATGTATTAATGGCTATTACCCGCTTATCCTTTAACTAGATCCTATACTTCTATTTCAGCAATTTTTTTCATATCAGTCTGACATGTATTATGCACTATAAATCTTCATATAGTTTGACAAATGGTTCATTGCAAACCTATTGCTGTGAACACTAAGAGGACAGGATGGGAGAACAATCTGCATCAAGTTTAAATTGATTCACAACAAAACAAAACTAAACACCACATACTGGAGGCCTGCCAGGACGGCCCCTTTTTCTCTTTCCTTTGACTTCTGTTTCTTCAAGCTCACTGCCAGCATCTGAATGTGCAGTAGTTTCATTTGTTGAATCCCTAGGGAAAAAATACTAGTCAAATTACAATTATTTTAAACAAGTTATTAATTTATAATTAACACTGATTAAATATTTAGGTGTAGTATAGAACAAAACAAATTATCCTTTAAAAGCCTTGTGCAGCATTCACTCTGCAAATTCAAAGATTGCAACGTATGGAGAAATGCTAAACTATGTAAGTTTTATGAAGATAGAAATGACAGTGTATGCTCTCAGACCTCAAGACATTTAAATAATTGGCTCTTTTAAAGTGAAATTCTACTTTGAAAATTGACTGTTAAACAGAACCTTCTTAACAGATCCATTTGTGTGTGTACTCAGTGGTACTGGCTTGTTCTCATGACCAAAACAAAATTTTACTACTATTTTACTCATTAGCCTGGAGAGCCAATACAGCTATCAGGAAAGGAAGCTGGATTCTATTCTAGCTCTCACTTCATTAAAGTGGTTATGTAAACTCCAACTATAGATCAAATTCTAACCTCAACTGCACTCAAAGACAATGGGATTGCACAGTGCAAATAAGGGCAGGATTTATCCTGAATAATCTTTATTGCTGGTGATGATGCACAAATCAGAGAGACGGTCAGCTTGATTTTCTCATCCAGGATTGAGTTTGTGGCTCTGAGACTTAGGAAAACCTTTTGACTTGTACAATGAGCAAATCTGATCTACAAGTCATTGAGAGATTAAGGTATGTCTACACTAGAAGTGGAAGTCAACCTATATATTCGGTCAACATACAGCAACCACAGTAATCACTGCATGTCCACATTACCCTCTCTTTATAGGTTGGTGATGCACTTCCTCATCAGGAGCACTTCCACTGACCCTACGAAGGGTAGCGTGGGGGAGATGAGAGACTAGGCTCTCAGCTCTGCTGGCAGCTCCCTGCTTGGAGCTGCCCCACAGGCTCTCAGTGGGCTGTCCCCTCCTGCTTCCACTCCCTGATCCCCACGAAGGGGGAAGCCGCCCAGAACTCTCTCACCCCCATAGAGTGGAGTTCAGTTGCTCTTGTTTCTTGGCTCCCCATCCCCTCCAAGAGCTGGGCAGCCTTATCAATTTCACAGCTCATCCAGCCATGAAATTGACAAGACTTCCCAGCTCCCAGAGGAGTCCGAAGCTTCTCACCCCAGCTCTCCTGGAAAGCCAGGGGCAGCTAGGTGCTGGAAGGCAGATGTTAGCCCTAGAATGTTAAAGGCCCTCTTCCTTACAACCTGAGAAGGGGCTACCTTAGGTCAATTAGGGACACCTGAATCCAATTAAGGGCTGCCTGAGATCTTTTAAAACCTCTCCTCTGGCGAGAGAAAGGGGGGAGAGAGAAAGAAGCTCCTGCCAGGCTAGTGACAGCAGGGAGATAACCTGCTCCAGGGTGAGAGGCTGTGCTCCTTCCTATAGGGGAAACAGCCACACCTGAGTGCCTGCTAGGGGAAGGACTGATACTCCAGGGCAACCAACAGGATGACACCCTGCACCAGGAAGGAGGCAGCAAAAGGTATACCCCTGGGGTTTGTGTGTTTATGAGGCGGTTTCCTTTCTGTTTGGTGGAGGATCGCCCACAGGCCAACCCTGAGAATATGACCAAAGGAGCAGAAAGGAGGAAGGCAAACTCTGCCCTAAGTGGGGCTGATTACCCCAGGCCCATCATTACCAGAGCAGGAAGTGCTAAGTCCGGAGAAATGGAGGAAGTGCCTTGCCACATAGGGCACTTACATCAGCAGGAAGAAGGCTGTAGTGTAGACACTGACATAATTAGGTCGACATCAACTGCCTTATGTCGACCTAGCTATGTAGTGTAGACCAGTCGTAAGTGTGGAAGCCCACAGTGACACCTTTTCAGTCACTTTTCAGAGCAGGACCACACTTTAAATCGTAAAAATTGTTACCTGAAAATTTCTTTTCTTCTAGAAGTCAGGTCCACTGGTCCTACAATGGCTCTTCAACCAGAGGATTACTACTTGAAGAAACCTGACCAGTCACTCATCCTCTGGAGTACTGGGTTCTGCCCCTGAAGAGCTCATAAACGAGATGATTTCTCAAGCTGACATGAATGAATTTATTTTAACTTTCACTTGTATTACCAATAAACTAATTCAAGAAGATCTCTATGGGTCAAAAACTACTTGTGGCAGAACACCTGATCCATCTTTCAGAATTATCAGGGTCTCATTTTTGTTTCATATTAACGAAAATCATAGGTAACTCCTCTGAAGTAAAGGGAGTTACACAGGTATAAATTGGGTGTGAAGGGAAAATCAGGCCAATTTTGCTAAGATTATACGGCCTTAAACGCAAACAAGTGTGGATTCATTCTGTGGATCTGGCACCATCCTTCTTCATTTAACTATATCCAACAATACGAACATCATAGTTAAGGTTGTGCTAGAATCTCCCCTTGAGACTTTTGTAATTCTGTTCTCACCTAAACATTTTTTGAGAAAAGTAATGGATATTATAAATCTGAATATGTCTGAATTTCCTAAAGTGTGTTTGAGTTACAAGATTTTGTTACTGTCAAATATAAGAGTATTAGAAAATCACTTCTTTCAGATTTTTAGAAAGGGTGTCACTTTTTATGGAACACTTTTGTTGTCATGAAAATACATGCAGAAAGATAATTCTTTATTCTCAGAAAAAGAAAAACAATGCAAAGAAAAAGTGGACTACTTTACTTAATTGAGTGGTGTCAAACCAGTTTGCAGCAGTACAGCAAAAGTGACAATGCTGACGATTATGCCTATAATACTGGCAATGGTTATGATGTAGCTAACTGACTTATTTAAAGCAGCCACCATTTGTTGTAACTTATAAATGTGACTGAAGCCATAGACTGCCTTAGGGGACCACTATTTGCATGTGGAAGAGAGGCTGCCCTTTGTAAAGATGCCTACCATCTCATATTGTTTCCAATAGGACTAAAGCCAGGGTGGCCTCAGGGAAGATGACCAACCCAGTTCTCAGAAAACTGGACAGAAAACTATTAGGAGATGGGGCCCAGGAGACTGTGGGCAGAAGGAGGGAAGGTCCCCAGCGGGTTCCCCTTACCTTTGCCACAGCATGCCTCCAGATCTCCTAATTTCCAAAGATTTCCCCTAGCCTCAACAAATCCTACAGGACTCCTAGCTCTAGGGCACATGGTCACATTCTTTGAAAAAAAGCATAAGCATAACTCCACTAGTCAATAAGTGGTACATGTCTCCTTTGAATCAACAGAAGGTGTAAATCTGCTACAGTCCTAAAGCAAATGCTTGGCTCTTTGCTGAAGGTCTGGAGAGTCTCAGTTCAATCCCTGATGTGTCAGACAAGATAGAGACCATCACACTAGTATGGTGGGTGTGGAAGGAACAACTGAATAATTTACAATTCTCCCTCCCTCTACTCTTTATAGGAAGCAAAGCACTCTCTTAATCTTTCTGATAGACCCACTCCTCAATCACCTTTCTTGATGGCAAGATACGTCTGGTTTGCAGGGATCCTCATCAGAAGTTCACCACATGACACTGTCAGTCTAATGAGGCGGTGAGTCCTCCTGCAAAGGGCACAGCAGTGAGAGCTCAAGGAGGACTCCAAAGGTGCACATGGTCTGGTGGGAAGATTTGCTCCTCACAGCAAATCTTCCCTTCCATCCGATGTAGTGGACACATGAAGTAAAGAACAGTCTCCACTCCTTGGCAGAAGCAGCCTGTCACATGCAACATACACAGCACCTCAAACCATGGTTGTCTCTGTCAAAGCCACAGACCTTCCACAAGAGCAAGAGAGCCCCCAGCGCTAAGGTCCAAAGCTCCTGTATGCTGTGAACCCAGGCCCATTCATGGGAAGCAGTAGCCAGGATTCCCAGGGTACAGGAGCTATGAGCTCCAGTGCTGGAGGTTCCCTAACTTCTTTCAAAGCTCTGTGGCTTCAAAAGAGGCTCCTCTACTCTGAAGAGCCTCAAAGGGCTTGGCAGAGCAGATACTACATAGGACAGGTTCTCTCATAACAGTATAGGCATTCTTGAGCTGGAGTAAGATTTAGGCCATGAGGGAAGGATGTACAAACTGCTTTAACCTGCCATCTCATAAGTCAAACAAGAATATACGGAGATATACCTTTCTCACAGAACTGGAAGAGACCTTAAAGGGTCATCAAGTCCAGCCCCTTGCCTTCACTAGCAGGACCAAGTACTGATTTTGCCCCAGATCCCTAAGTGCCCCCTCAGGGACTGAACTCACAATCCTGGGTTTAGCAGGCTAATGATCAAACCACTGAGCTATCCTTTCTATTGCCTTGCCCTTATCCACACCTTTCCATAGAACTGGAATGGGATAAGTAGGGGAGGTGTGGCATTCATCTCCTCCATCCCGCAACAAGTCCTGCAGAATCACAGGAAAGTTTTCTCAGGTGAACATTACCTATCTCATTAGCCCTGCAATAAGGATGTGACAATTGACACCACAGAGGTATTCCTGTACCCATTCCTGCCTTCACTTGACTCTCTGCTTTCTCCACTTTCATAAACATCTGTGCTCCAGTCATTTTCCTCACACCATAAGGAAAGTGAGGAGAGCCATCCATTCTTCACTTTTCCATGTGCCCCCAATATGCGTCCCTTCAACTCCTCTATTAGAAATGCCACATTAGCATCATCAAAAACTTACTTTTAAACCAATTAAGGTTGGGTAAGTGCAAACCCTTGGTGACAAGTTAATGGCCATAAGAAAATGTCAGGTTACTGGACAGCTCTTAAACTGTATCAGACTCCTAACACGGCAAGTTTCTACTGAGAAAAGACTACACAAATCATCAAGAAACTCCCTTTTGCTTCAAACAGATAAGGAAACATACTACACAACACATTATGCTGCAAGCCAAACCTTAGCAATAACCTCACATTTTTGCTGTGAACACACACCACTCTCTTAACCTGTGCATATACATCAATGATGGATATTTGCTATTGTTGCTGAGGTTGTTAAAGTTTTGCCAAGGGTAAATGCAATACTTGCTACCATTAGACTAAGTCACCTGGAAAAGCACCAAAGCAGGGTGTGCCCTTCTTCCTGGAATCTCTGGAAGGGTCAGACAGGTCAGAGAAAGAAGCAGAGTTTACTTCTCTCTTTGGGGCTGTTCTGCAGCACCTCAGAAACAGACTATGAATTCAGGTTTTTGCGTCGCATCTTCTTTGTAGGATTCGCAAGAGCACCAGCAGAAGACCTTGCTTTTGGCCTTGAAATACTCTGAGGCACAGGTGTTTTGCACTCTGAAGAAACAGACTTGTCTTTGTAAGGAAACCTTCTGAAACAGTGAGTGCCAGCAAAAATACAGACGTTGACTCCATGATGAAAGGTCAAAGGGTGAGATGGCTGGGTACTATGAGCTAGACGAAATTGAGCTTATAGAGTCTTAATACCAGTAAAACTATCTGGGATCTCTTACTCCCAAGCTGCAGAGCAGAAAATCTAAAAGAGGTTCCTACATGACAAAATGGATGGCTCATTTCTTGAGAGACAAAGAAGGAAACAGTCATTTGGACATTACTATGGCCATTGATCCCTAAAAGCTGCTGACAGTACCTCCCTTTATTAATGAAACTTTCATTCCTGAGCCAATGTCTGTCCTGTTATGAAGGATTTGCTTCTCAGGAGGTGCAGCTGTCTATTCCTGCTATGTTGAGCTTTGTTTGAGTTGCCCTGGGATCACAGTTAAGGTTGGTAGGCTGAAGTGACCTTTTTTGACTGCTCCTTGACAGTCTGCTTGAATGCTGGGGGAAGGGAATTTGCTGGCAGGTTAGGGAAGCCTGAAAGGTTACTTCTCTCTTCCACTTGGGTAGAAGGCACCTGGGAACATCAGCGGCAAAAATTCCCATCTAGTCACTTTAGAAAGAGAAAGGTTGTGGCTTCTTTTTCCCAAGTGTGCTGTCTGCACACTGAGCTGCAGGAGAGAAAGATGGTTCAAGATTTCAGCAGATCTTGAAGAGCAGTCCTGCTCAGAAAAGTTAGACAGCCAAGCACAAACATGTCCCAAATGAAGTGAAAAAAATTTTAAATTCTAGAATATACTTTTAAAAAATTGCTCTTGCTTTGGAGAAGTAAATATGTTGTCCTGCTGCCATTTAAAGATAGGAGAGAACTGGTATACAATCCAAGGCTGGAGCCCAGACCTCAGGAAATAACTGACAAGCCTGATTTCTGCCTCCAAGCAGCATGTAAGCAGGAGCCTTTCCTAACCTGCTCTCTCACACAGTCCACACTACATCGGATCTAAGTTGACCCCTCCGTAGAGTTTGGTTTTTATTAAAGACATTAACAAGGCAACAAAGTTCTGCCCCAACTTTTACCCAGACTTGGATGCTCCTAGAATTGCATTCTTCAATCTGCTCAGCTCACACTCTGGACAGCCACTCCATTCAATCCACTCTAATGCCCTTACCTTATCTAGGTTGGGATTCATTTGACTCATTTCATCTGCACAACCAACTTACATTCCCCAGCAAACACTGTGGGGTGCTTGTAGGCAAACTCATCCAGCCTACTATCCTACAGCAAAAGCTAAAGATCTTTTGTGAGATATGTAGACCTGGCTATAAAGGAGAATGTATAACTGGAATAATTAACAATTTTGTTTATAACAAGTGAGGACTAGAATCCAGCTCATACTTCCACAGCTCTGCTGGCTCTGCAATGCTATCAGAAATAAGAAATGGTGAAAAATTATTTTTATTACTGATGCAGGAAGAAAAGAAACATATCTGTTCAGTGAGATATCATCACTTTTACATAGCCACTTTTCAAAGTAGACTACTACTTCGGGTGACTTGTAGTTAGGGTGACCAGACAGCAAGTATGAATAACTGGGACAGGGGAGTGGGGGTAATAGGCGTCTAGAAACACAAATCCCCAAATATTGGGACTGTCCCTATAAAATCAGGACATCTGGTCACCCCATTTACAGTCCACACAGGAAGTCTGTAGCATCCCTTCCTCCACAAGAAGTATTCTTCTTCAAGTTTTTAGTAATCTGAAGAATTCAAATAAAAAATAAAAAAATTTGAACTACTCACTGTAACACCGGCAAATCTGAAGTAATCATTTTTGTAGCACAGCACCCTCTTTGAAATATTAGAACTACATAGAATTTCTTCTAATGATGATGTTACAAGACAACTTCCTGGTAAGTATGTTCATTAATCTCAAAGTTCAGTCTATAAAATAAAAAGATGAAAGCTTGTTAAATTCATGATTTCAAAACGGACTTTCGATGTATTAAAATGAAACATGGTTATAGACTAAAATCTGTTAGCTTTGTATTAAATTTACTATTTCAATCATACGAAACTCCAAAAATTCAGAAAGAATATCCCGTGGCAACTTGGCTATATCCTTGCATACAGTCATTACAACTGGGCCCAGCCACATTAATCTGAACACTAGACAATATGACATTTTTAAAGACATTACATGCATGGCATTTTGTATTCCTAGATATATATTTATGCTGAAATCACATTAACAGAGTTTTGTATACATAATATTCTAAGAAAACAAAAAACTAAAGACACAAACAATACAAAATAAATGTAAATATAAGAGTATAGAGTGTGAGGAACTAGTGAACGCACTTTCTGTTCAACCCAGGAAAAAGGGAACCTATTCAATAGGGTTTAACTTCAACCGAAAGTTAATCCTGAGCTGAAGACCTTAAAACAAAATTCTTCTTCTTAACATTACCTTCCTAGAACTCCAGCTGCCTGATTAGACTAGCTAATAAAACGCAGGATGAGAGCGTTTTAGATGATTGGATTGCATAGAGGGAACAAACAGCAGATACAAGAATGTCTAACTGTGCTGAAAAGGATTTTAACCATGAGGATTCCAAAAACAAGGCTAAATTCATTCACCTTACACAGTAAGGCAGAACTTAGAATAAAATAGACAATTATGCATGCTCACAAGAGGAACTCTCTAGTCTGGAGACCAGTGAGTTAATCACATCACAAAGGCGACTTCTATGGAACAACTTTCCAAATTAATGGACTGTGTGAAACTCAGATAGGCTGATCTGTTGATACAACAGAATATGAGGAGCTGCTGTAAAGTTGTTGTATTAGACGAGAGTTTGATGAATAAAGCGTGTGTGTTGCTTTTCAGTATCTGTGGGAAGTGAAAGTGAATGCATTATGGATGAGATAAGACAAGACTGTGAGCTTGTCATGGAGATCACCGATTTCATGACTTTCTGTGACCTCCATGACTTCTGCAGCAGCTGGGCCAGCCACACTGGCCACTGTTGGGCCAGTCTCAGGCCACCCCCCACCAGCAGGAGTTCGGGTGTTGGAGGGGGCTCAAGCGCAGAAGGGGATGAAGACTCTGTGGGGTCTCCCCAGAAGCAGCAACATGTCCTTCCCTCAGCTCCTAGCTCCACACGCTGCCTCCGCCTGCAGCTACTGCCCTCGCAGCTCCCATTGGCCGTGCTTCCCGGCCAACGGGAGCTGCACAGCTGGCAGCAAGCAGAACTAGGAGCTTAGGGAGGGACATGTCGCCACTTCTGAGAAGCCGAATAGGGAGCCTGCAAGTCCCACCAACCACACCCAGCACCTGCAGTACCCCGAGCACCCCCTGTGCCACCACCCCTGAGCACTTGCAGGCCCCCCACAAGCACCCATAGTCCTCCCAAGATTTAATCAGGGGTAGAGTATAAGTCATGGACAGGTCACGGGCCATAATTTTTTGTTTACTGCTCATGACCTGTTGATGACTTTTACTAAAACTACCCGTGACTAAAACATAGCCTTCATTATGGAGCGATGCAGCGTGTTACAGAAAGCCTTGTAGACATTGTGAAGGGGGAAATGAATGCTAGGAACTTTTCATTCTGTGCCCTTAAAGTTGAGTGCATCCTGATGGATCCTTAAAAAGTCACTAAAATAAAGGGATTTTTTGCATTAATTTTCTAATTTTTATACTTGGCTGATGTACTTAAGTGGGTTCCGCAAGATTAGGGAAATGACAAGGGGAGCTGCATCTGCCTGGGAAACAAAGGTAGAAATTGCATTGATGAAGCTGCTCCTATGATTTGTGTCAAACCTCTTGAACATGAGAGACTGCAACATGCATTAGGAAGGTTTTTGTCTCCATGTCATTTTATCACCATTTAAAAAGGTACTGAAAGTAGATATTCCAGGAGCAACACACATCATATTTAGTAGCGATGACACAACACTCTATAGCTTTTCCCAATTCTGGAAAATAGATAGTCAGAAGCAGCCGCAGCAGCAGCTCTGCCTAGTGTGCTTCCCCATTCCTGTCAGCAAAAAGCACATCTCTCAACCTTCAAACCTGCAACTGTGCAACACCAGCATACAGAAGGGTGACCAATGACCAAAATACTTACAACATTTTCTTTCAGCCTCTGCAGTTGGTGTGGATTAAATATAACATTTATCCTTATGAAACTCTGAATTGGCACACATATTCATGGTTTTTAACAGCAAAGGCGATTAACCATTGGAACAAACTGCCAAGGGAAGTGGATTCTTCATCTTTTGGTGTCTTCAGATCAAAAGATCTATAACCTCCTTCTGGATCATGTGCTTTAGTCAAAACACAAGTTACACTTTAGTCCAGAGGTCAGCAATCTTTCAGAAGTGGTGCGCCGAGCCTTGATTCATTCACTCTAATTTAAGGTTTTGAGTGCCAATAATATCTTTTAATGTTTTTAGAAGGTCTCTTTCTATGTCTATAATATATAACTGAACTATTGTTGTATGTAAAGTAAATAAGGTTTTTTAAATGTTTAAGAAGCTTCATTTAAAATTAAATTAAAATGCAGAGCCCCCCAGACCAATGGCCAGGACCCGGGCAGCATGAGTGCCACTGAAAATCAGTTCGCGTGCCACCTTCGGCACACGTGCCATAGGGTGCCTACCCCTGCTTTAGTGAAACACAAATTACTGGGCACAATACAGGAGCAACTGGGTGAATTTTAATGGTCTATGATATGCAGGACATCAGACTAGATGATCTAATGATCCCTTCTGGCCTAAAATTCTCTGAATCCTTAAAGACAGAGCCTTTCATAGATTTCAGTAGTAGACAAACACCCACCACTGTCACCTTGACCATGGAGGAGCTACTAAGATTACCTTGGTCCCATCATGTCTTCTCTCTCTCAGTACCTTCTGTATCACTGGAAAACATACAACAGTACTCTCCCCCAATTCAGTAGAAACATGAGCAAAATGGATAGACTGTCTGTCTGCCCTTGAGAAGAAATGAGACACTGCATGTCCTGCATGATGATGAAGAAAACTCTCTCTGGAAACCTTCAAAAGCTGAATGTGTTTTGAATTAGTGGTCTGCCAGTGTTCTGGTGCCTGTTGCGGGTTTGTTTTGGTTTGTGTTTCTTGAACTAACAGGTTTTAGGTGGGAAGGCTATGACCGATACAGAGGCAGCAGTGAAAGACACAATGAGGATGATCGGATGTGGAAGCTGCGGCATGTACATGATCTTGGACGGAGTACCTGAAAAGAGTTTTGTCTGCATGAAGTGCTGCCTGATAGAGCTGATGGAAGAAAAGATCTGAGGGCTGGAGATGCAGGTGGAAACTCTGGCTGAGTTTAGAAGGGGGTTCGAGCAGACGATGGAGCAAAGACATGAGGAAGGCTGAAGGATAAGCTCAGACCTGAGGTGGAGAGCAGGACCAAAGAATCTGAGGGGAGACCCTGGGTGAGGAAAGTGGACAGTGAAGCTGTGAGCTAATGAGAATCAGAAATAGAAGGAAATAGACGGGCCAGTGAAGGAGAAAATAAGCTCAGGAACAGGTTTGCAGAAGTTGGAAAATGAAGAACGGGCCACAGCAGGTGGTTGCTGAGGTGAAGAGGGCTAGAGGAAAAGAGAGAAGAGCAGCTAGTCGCTACATGAGGAAGAGGGGATAGAGACAATGGAGACACACCAAATATGAGCCCCAGGACGAATAGCAGGATAGTTGCGAGAGGATTGCAAGGGGTGCATAGGAATCGAGAGGACTTGCCAGCCAGTGGTAGCCAAGGGATAGCCGGAGAATCAACAGTCACCAAGATAAAGGCAGGTTATGTTGGAAGTGGATACAGTCTAGAAGAATAGACAGGCCTGTAACTAGAGCTGATCCAGGAGAACAGAAGGGTGTGCTGTCTGCCAGGTGCTAAGATACGGGATGTGGACCTGAGGCTGAAAAGGATCCTAACGGGAGCAGGAAAGAATCCGTTGATTGTCCTTCATGTGGGAACGAATGATACGGCTAGATTCTCGCTGGAACGTATCAAGGGAGACTATGCCAGACTGGGAAGACGCTTAAGGAAATCGAGGCTCAGGTGATCTTCAGTGGGATTCTGCCTGTTCCTAGAGAAGGGCAACAAAGGTGTGACAAGATTATGATTATGCGATCAACAGATGGCTCAGGCAGTGGTGCTATAAGGAGGGCTTTGGGATGTATGGGCCACTGGGAAGCATTCATGGACAGAGGACTGTTCTCTCAGGATGGACTTCACCTGAGTAAGGAGGGAAATAGACTTCTAGGATGGAGGCTCGCCCAACTGATTAAGAGAGCTTTAAACTAGGAATTGGGGGAGATGGTTGGGAGATGTCCAGGTAATCTCCACGCCGAATTTAACATTGAGAGGGAAGAAAACAAAGTAAGAAAGGATACAGCTGTGGGCAGAAGAATGGACATAAGGAGGAAGGGTAGTGTAGATACCAGTCTAATAGGTGATACTGGTGGTAGAATGTCTGTGCCTAACCAGGTAAAGAATGTCAGTGAAGCCAAACGGCAAAAATTAAGATGTCTGTACACTAATGCGAGGAGCCTAGGTAACAAAATGGAGGAACTAGAGCTACTGGTGCAGGAAGTGAAACCGATATTATAGGGATAACAGAAACATGGTGGAATAGTAGTCATGACTGGAGTACAGGTATTGAAGGCTATGTGCTGTTTAGGAAAGACAGAAATAAAGGCAAAGGTGGTGGAGTAGCATTGTATATCAATGATGAGGTAACTGTAAAGAAATAAGAAGTGATGGAATGGATAAGACAGAGTCTGTCTGGGCAAAAATCACATTGGGAAAGAAAGCTACTAGAGCCTCCCTGAGATAGTGCTTGGGTGTGCTACAGACCGCCGGATCTGATTTGGATATGGATAGAGACCTCTTTAATGTTTTTAATGAAGTAAACACTAATGGGAATTGTGTGATCATGGGAGACTTTAACTTCCCAGATATAGACTGGAGGACAAGTGCTAGTAAAATAATAGGGCTCAGATTTTTCTGGATGTGATAGCTGATGGATTTCTTCACCAAGTAGTTGAAGAACCAACAAGAGGGGATGCCATTTTAGATTTGGTTTTGGTGAGTAGTGAGGACCTCATAGAAGAAATGGTTGTAGGGGACAACCTTGGTTCGAGTGATCATGAGCTAATTCAGTTCAAACTAGATGGAAGGATAAACAAAAATAGATCTGGACTAGGGTTTTTTTATTTCAAAAGGGCTAACTTTAAAGAATTAAGGAAATTAGTTAGGGAAGTGGATTGGACTGAAGAACTTGTGGATCTAAAGGCAGAGGAGGCTGGAATTACTTCAAGTCAAAGTTGCAGAAACTATCAGAAGCCTGCATCCCAAGAAAGGGGAAAAAAATCATAGGCAGGAGTTGTAGACCAAGCTGGATGAGCAAGCATCTCAGAGAGGTGATTAAGAAAAAGCAGAAAGCCTACAAGGAGTGGAAGATGGGCGGGATTAGCAAGGAAAGCTACCTTATTGAGGTCAGAACATGTAGGGATAAAGTGAGAAAGGCTAAAAGCCATGTAGAGTTGGACCTTGCAAAGGGAATTAAAACCAATAGTAAAAGGTTCTATAGCCATATAAATAAGAAGAAAACAAAGAAAGAAGAAGTGGGACCGCTAAACACTGAGGATGGAATGGAGGTTAAGGATAATCTAGGCATGGCCCAATATCTAAACAATACTTTGCCTCAGTCTTTAATGAGGCTAATGAGGAGCTTAGGGATAATGGAGGATGACAAATGGGAATGAGGATATGGAGGTAGATATTACCACATCCGAGGTAGAAGCCAAACTCGAACAGCTTAATGGGACAAAATCAGAGGGCCCAGATAATCTTCATCCAAGAATATTAAAGGAACTGGCACATGAAATTGCAAGCCCATTAGCAAGAATTTTTAATGAATCAGTAAACTCAGGGGTTGTACCGTACGACTGGAGAATTGCTAACATAGTTCCTATTTTTAGAAAGGGAAAAAAAGTGATCCGAGTAACTATAGGCCTGTTAGTTTGACATCTGTAGTATATAAGGTCTTGGAAAAAATTTTGAAGGAGAAAGTAGTTAAGGACATTGAGGTCAATGGTAATTGGGACAAAATACAACATGGTTTTACAAAAGGTAGATCGTTGTGCCAAACCAACCTGCAAAGAGAGAGATCTTCCTTTGAAGAAGGTACAGAGAACCTATATATTGTGAAAGCGCAGTGGAATCTAATTTACCCTCGCATTTCAGCAAGGCATCTGACATGGTTCCACATGGGGAATTAGTATTAACATTGGAAAAGATGGGGATCAATATGAAACATTCGAAAGGTGATAAGGAACTGGTTAAAGAGGTCGCACCTGAAAGGTGAACTGTCCGGCTGGAAGGAGGTTACTAAGTGGAATTCCTCAGGGATCAGTTATTTAATCTTTTTATTACTGACCGTAGGCATAAAAAGTTGGGTAATGTGCTAATAAAGTTTGCAGATGACCACAAAGCTGAGAGGTATTGCCTAACACAGAGACAGACGCGGAGACATCATATGGGAAGATCTGATGACCTTGCGTAAACGTGGGAGAAGTAAGTAATAGGACTCGAACATCTTAATAGTGGGAAAAGTGCAAGGTCAGCATTTAGGTGATAATCAAAATTTTAGTTATAAATTGGAGACACAATCACGTTTGGCCGTAACACGACGAAGGAGAAAGACCATGCAGAGTATTTGGTGATCAAGGATACTATGAGTCGCCATGTGATATGGTCACTTAAAGCTACATGCAATTTTTAGGATGCCATCGCGAGGTATTTCCAGCAAAGATAAGGAGTGTTAGTAACCATTAATACAAGGCACTGATGAGACCGTCATCTGACTATTGTGTGCATTTCTGAATGAATTCAAACTGGGAACAGGTTCAGAGACGGGCTACTCCTAGGATGATCGAGGAATGGAAAACCTGTCTTATGAAACGGAAACTCAAAGAGCTTTGCTTGTTTAGCACTACACCAAAAGAAGGTTGAGGAGGATATGACTTGTTACTGTATAAATATATCAGAGGGACTTAGCTATTAGGAGAGAGAGGGAATTATTTAAAGCTAGTACCATGTGGACCACAAAGAACAAATGGATATAAACTGAACACTAGGAAGTTTAGACTTGACAATTAGATGAAGGTTTGCTAACCAATAGAAGAAGTGCACGTTCTGGAACAGCCTTCTAAGGGAGTAGTGGGGGCAAAAGACATAGTCTGGCTTTACCGACTAAGCTGATCAAGTTTATGGAGGAGATGGTATGATGGGATAGCCTAATTTGGCAATTAATTTGGCAACTGATCTCTTTGATTCAGCAGTCAGTATGCCCAGTGGTTCTGTGATGGATGTTCGATGGATAGGACTCTGAGTTACTACAGAGAATTCTTTCCTGGCATGCTGGCTGGTGAGTCTTGCCCACACATGCTCAGCTGGTTTACACTGATCGCTGTATTGGGGTCGGAAGGAATTTTTCCTCCAGCGGCAGATGGGCCGAGCCCCCTGGACGGTTTTTTCACCTTCCTCTGCAGCATGGGTCACGGGTCACTTGCTGGAGGATTCTCTGCAGCTTGAAGTCTTCAAACCATGATTTGAGGACTTCAATAACTCAGACTAGGTTAGGTGTTTGTTACAGGAGTGGGTGGGTGAGATTCTGTGGCCTGCATTGGGCAGGAGGTCAGATTAGATGATCACAATGGTCCCTTCTGACCTTAAAGTCTATGAGTCTATATTCCTTTGAGAACATTCTCTGGCTGAGTCCACCACAACACTAGAATTACTTTTGGGAGAGAATGAGGAGTATTTGTGGCACCTTACAGACTAAAATTTATTTGAGCATAAGCTTTCGTGGGCTAAAACCCACTTCATCAGATGCATGCAGTGGAAAATACAGGAGGAAGATATATATACAGAGAGAACATGAATAAATGGATGTTGCCATACCAACTGTAACGAGAATAATCAATTAAGGTGGGACATTAGCAGGAGAAAAAAAACTTTTGAAGTGATAATCAGAATGGCCCATTTCCAACAGTTGACAAGAAAGTGTGAGTATCAGTAGGGTGAAAAATCAGCACGGGGAAATAGATTTTAATTTGTGTAATGACCCATCCACTTCCAGTCTTTATACAAGCCTAATTTAATGGTGTCCAGTTTGCAAATTAATTCCAATTCTCCAGTTTCTCATTGGAGTCTGTTTCTGAAGTTTTTTTGTTGGAGTATTGCGACTTTGAGGTCTGTAATTGAGTGACCAGGGAGGTTGAAATGTTCTCCAACTGGTTTTTGAATGTTATAATTCTTGACATCTGATTTGAGCCATTTATTCTTTTGTGTAGAGACTGTCCGGTTTGGCCAATGTACATGGCAGAGACACATTGCTGGCACATGATGGCATATATCACATCGGTAGATGTGCAGGTGAACGAGCCTCTGACAGCGTGGCTGATGTGATTAGGTCCTACGATGGTGTCCCCTGAATAGATATGAGGACAGAGTTGGCAGCGGGCTTTGTTGCAAGGATAGGTTCCTGGGTTAATGTTTTTGTTGTGTGGTGTATGGTTAACTGCAGGTTGGGAGGCTGTCTGTAAGCGAGGACAGGTCTGTCTCCCAAAATCTGAGAGAGTAGGCGATCGTCCTTCAGGATAGGTTGTAGATCCTTGATGATGAGCTGGAGGTTTTAGTTGGGGGCTGAAGGTGACGGCTAGTGGCGTTCTGTTACGTTCTTTGTTGGGCCTGTCCTGCAGTGTCTGACTTCTGGCTCTGTCAATGTTTCTTCACTTCAGCAGGTGGGTATTGTAGTTGTAAGAATGCTTGATAGAGATCTTGTAGTTGTTTGTCTCTGTCTGAGGGATTAAAGCAAATGCCATTGTATCTTAGAGCTTGGCTGCAGACCATGGATTGTGTGGTGTGGTCTGGATGAAAGCTGGAGGCATGAAGGTAAGTATTGCGATCAGTAGGTTTCCAGTAGAGGGTGGTGTTTATGTGACCACCACTTATTAGCACTGTAGTGCCCAGGAAGTGGATCTCTTGTGTGGACTAGTCCAGGCTGAGGTTGATGGTGGGATAGAAATTATTGAAATCATGGTGGAATTCCTCAAGGGCTTCTTTTCCATGGGTCCAGATGATGATGATGTCATCAATGTAGTGCAAGTAGAGTAGGGGAATTAGGGGACAAGAGCTGAGGAAGTGTTGTTCTAAGTCAGCCATAAAAACGTTGGCATACTGTGGGGCCATGCAGTGTCACTGACTTGAAGGTATGCATTGTCCCCAAATGTTAAATAGTTGTGGTTGAGGACAAAGTCACAAAGTTCAGCCACCAGGTTTGCCATGATATTATCAGCGATACTGTTCCTGATGGCTTGTAGTCCATCTTTGTGTTGGTGTAGAGCACTTGTACATCCATAGAGGCCAGGATGGTGTTTTCTGGAAGATCACCAATGGATTGTATTTTCCTGAGGAAGTCAGTGGTGTCTCAAAGATAGCTAGGAGTGCTGGTAGCGTACGGCCTGCAGAGAGAGACTACATAGCCAGACAATCCTGCTGTCAGGGTGCCAATGCCTGAGATGATGGGGCAACCAGGATTTCTAGGTTTATGGATCTTGGGTAGCAGACAGAATACCCCTAGTTGGGGTTCCAGGGATGTCTCTGTGCAGATTTGTTCTTGTGCTTTTTCAGGGAGTTTCTTGAGCAGATGCTGTAGTTTCTTTTGGTAACCCTCAGTGGGATCAGAGGGTAAACGCCTGTAGAATGTGGTGTTAGAGATCTGCCTAGCAGCCTCTCATTCATATTCCGACCTATTCAGGACGACAAACACCTCCTTTGTCAGCCTTTTTAATTATGATGTCAGAGTTGTTCCTGAGGCTGTGGATGGCATATTCTGAACACGTTGGCCTTGCTTGGGTTGAAAGTATGTGTCACTAATGTTGAAAAGGTCTCATTCTGAGTCTGGTATGAAGCGTGACAAACTGCTGAAGCTGAAGAACCCTGAAAGAAAATGATCTTTTAGAGGAGATTTTGTATCAATATCTGTATGACAGACTGAAATTTTAGATCTCTCCCCATTGGAAGAAAAACTTTGCCTTCCTGAGAGTCAAGATCTGGCCCCTGTGAATGTGATTCTTTGAGTAGGAAAGAGACTTTTTTTCATATTCATCAAGTCCTAAATTGTCCAAAAAAGAGTACACATCAGGCAAATGTTTTTCATAAGGCCTTCTTTTGTTGTAGCTTTGAGAAATCAATCATCCGAATATAGACAGACAAAAATACCATAACATCTCAGACAAGCTGCTAACAAAACCAACATTAAAACTGTTGTGCAGCATAAAAGGCCAAAAGATAGAACCTTGTATTGAAAATGATCCTGGCAGATAGCGAAGTGTAGACGTGTGTGGAGATTTGGCCTTACAAAGATATGGAAATATGCATCCTCCTTTAGTTCAAAAGTTGAAAACCAACTTAGAGTCAAAAGGGAATGAATAATAAACACCAGAGTCAACATATGAATCTAGAGCTTCCTGCTATGTGTGTTAAGCTCTCTCATGTCTAACAGCAGATAGAGACCTCCAATTTCCTTTAATATTAGGAAATATCTTGTGCACAACACCCCTTTCTGGACCCCCTTGGAACTTCCTTTATTGCTCCTAATAAAATCAGAGACTGGATTTCTTAATATGTTCTCGTGGGACAGGTACCCTGAAAAGGGAGAGAAAGGGGACCGATAAAGGTTTTCTAATTCAAAAGGCACAGACTTTCTCTATTACTTCCAAAACCCAACTGTCCAGTGTGACTGAGGTCCATGCCTGGAGGAATTGAGAAAGCTAACTTCCAAATGGTGGGGAAGTGGATACACTGTTGATCGGTCTGCAGCTCTCAATCCTCATGTCAAACTTGTGACTTGACATTTGACAGAGATGACAAAATTGAAGGACGCTTTACTTTCATTCAGGGCTTGAAAAGTTTCCTTCCATTCAGATACTGCCTTGGATCCATAGTCTAGTGCAGAGACCAATGCTTTATACAGAACTACTTTCTCCTTGATTCTGAACTTGCCTGGAGCCACGACAGAACTCCTGTCCTTAGCATTGGGCACTTATTCAAATTTGTAATCAACACAACACAGCCAACAGTTCTTGAAGCCTATTCTGTAGATCCTTCTGAGCTTGCGCAGGGAATGTGGAGCAAACTGATCATCTGGATAGAGAATAGCCCTCATCCAGGCACACGAGGCACTAGGTTGAGCATCAGACACCAGGAAGATGACTGGATAGGATACACACTTTTTAAAATTCTTCAGCTCTGACATGGAACTGGAGATGGAACTGAAGAGCTAAGTATTATTAATTACAACAAAGGAATTAAATTATCTCATAACTATTAAGCTCTCCTAACTATGATTAACAGTAAAACTAGCACTAAGATCTCTAAACTTGCTTTGAAAACAAATGTGGAGCCAAAGGACCTGGAGAGGTTCACATCTGTCTTCTGGTGCAGTTGAAAAGAACTTGAGTGGTACGGAAGAGTCACGCCCCATTTACAGTCTTACAGTCACAAATGCAGAAAGAAGGGCTAGGAGGGGCATCTAACAGACACTTCTACTAGAATGTTTCCACTATCTAGCCTGCAGTAACTGGTGCATCCCATGAGTGGGAATATGCAGAGGACACTCAAAGAAGAATGGACCGTTTTACAGGATTAAGTATGAAAATGCACAATACAGTTGACATAGCATGCATTTTGTTATTTTGGTATGCCTTTTCCCTTCACTCCAGGACTCAGAACCATGCTGGAGCCCTCCACAACCAGGGGCACCAGGGCCCATGCAATCCCACTCCTCCCCTTTCAGCCACATAGGTTTGGAAATGAAAAACTCCTCGGAGGAGCCAGCCAGATATTCAGCTGGGAGCAGGGAACTTTTAGATTTTGTTTTTTTAATCGCATCTAGCACAATGGGCCCTGATCTCAGTTGGTCATGAGGCACTACTGAAACAGTACTACTAACAATATATTTTTATGCTGCTTCAAAGCAGTAAAAAAATGATTTATCTAACCATAATTTTTTCTTCTCTGAAGTGGGTATCTGATGCTCTGTGATCCATTACAACTCGTTTATTTCTCCTCAACTTCCAAGCACAGAGACTCCAGTCTCTTTTTTTTATTTTAAACATTCCTTTCAAGTTTCATAATGTGCTTCTAGCAAGGGGAGATGTTCAGATAACTGAAGCCTCAGTCACCAGTCCAAGCTGAGAAGGCAAATTATCAATTTTGATTAATGAACATTACAAAATTTAGCTATCACCAAAAATCTACTTATTCATTTCTTACACAGCAAAGTCAGATCCCAATAGGAAAGAATTCCAAGATTCCCCCCCCCCCTGTAAAAATGCTCCATAAGGGAAAATTAAATATTTCCCCTCCAACTGGAACTTAATGCAAAAATTGGTAATGCCCTGGGGTAACGTCTCAGGCCTGGTCTACACTACAAAGTTAGGTCGACATAAGCCACGTTAGGTCAATTGAATAGTGTATGCGTCTATACTATCAAGTCCCTAAATGGCCTGTAAAGTCAACTTCTGTACTCCACCTCCGTGAGAGGTGCAGCGTTTGATTTGACATTCATGAGTCGGCATGGGGCTAGTGTACACCAGTGGCTCTCAAAACCAGTCCGCCGCTTGTTCAGGGAAAGCCCCTGGTAGGCTGGGCCAGTTTACCTGCTGCATCTGCAGGTTCGGCCTATCACGGGTCCCACTGGCTACGGTTCGCTGCTCCAGGCCAACGGGGGCTGCGGAAAGCGGAGCAGACTGAGGGATGCGCTGGCCGCCAGGGGCTTTCCCTGAACAAGCAGTGGACTGGCTTTGAGAACTACTAGTGTAGACAATGCATTGTGTAATTCAAATGAATTGGCCTCCAGGAGGTGTCCCACAGCGCTCTGCTGTAACAGCTCTGGAGACCACTTTCAACCCCACTGCACATCAGCCAGGTACACAGGAAACAGCTGCTCCCTTGTGAAAGCCCCAGAGAACTTTGAATTTTCATTTCCTGTTTGCTCAGTGTGGAGAGCTCGCGAGCACATGATCATGGAGACTCAAGACCGCAAATGCGATCCAGCACGGAGTACATAGGAGGTAGTGTATCTTATTGCTGTGTGGGGAGAAAAGTCTGTGTAGACAGAGCTCCGACCCAGCAGAAGAAACACTGACATCTATGCCAAAATCGCCAGGGCATGGGGGAAGAAGGGCTACACCAAGGATACACAGCAGCGTCACGTGAAAATAAAGGAGCTTCAGCAAGCATATTAGAAGACAAGAGAGGCGAACAAACATTCTGGTTCTACCCCACAGACATACCACTTTTATGAGGAGCTACATATGATTCTTGGCAGCAACTCCAACACTACCCCAAAATGCTCCATGGATACCTCCCAAGAACACTGGGCGACCATGAGCAATGAAGAGGACATTGTTGACAAGGAAGAGGGGGAGTGTGTGTGGCAAGCAATCAGAGGATCCATTCTCCCCGACAGCCAAGAACTGTTTTTATCCCTGGAGCCCATCCCTTCACAGGAACAGCTGTAGGCAGAGTGTGATGCCAGGGAAGGCAGCTCTGGTGAGTACATACTTCCAATCAAACCATAGGGGTTACATGCTATTATTTTTAATGTTTATTCTGAACAAAAAAAGTAGGTGCAGTGGGTATCACTGGCCACTCCAGCTATGCAGAGGGTCCACTCAGAAAAAAAGCTGTTTATGTGAATGGGAATGACCCTGAAAATTCTCTATGGAGATCTCGAGGAAGCTTTCATGGAGGTACTCTGCAATCCTTTGCAGAAGGTCTCTGGGAAGGGCTACCTTATTTCATCCACCACGGTATTAAGTCTGCTGCCATCACTGCAGCACACAGCACTGCAACATAAGGACCTGGTTTGTACCCAGACACTTGCAGCATCCAGCCACGGTGAGTAAGGCCACGAGGCATGGGTGAGAGGTCTTGTGCTGCAGCTTTTGTGAAGGTATCCTTAGGATCACTGGTTGAAACTTCCAAAAAGCCCCCTTTCCCCTAGCAACCTGTATTGTGCTTGAGGACAGGCACCAGTGTAAAGCCCCCCAAATAGTTTGTTTTTACAAAAACGGCACGAGTTTGGTTGTGTTTGTTTGGGGGTTTTTTGGAGGGGGAGGGAGGGAGACAAACAGGAAGGCATCCTCCGTTTCCCCTAGATAACCATACGCGATACCATTCTCCTGAGAGTAACAGAGGCAGCAAGGAGTTTTGATGATTACTTGTTACTTATATTGATTGACTGTTTACAGTAGTGTGTGTTGTGTGCTGGGTACTTTCCAAGCTCCCATTAAGGACAGTCTCTGATTCAAGCAGCTAACAAAATAAGACATCTAATAATTTAAAAAACCCAACCAGATGCCTCAACGTGTCTGATTGCTCCTTCATAATCCGCAGAATCTCTTCCTGTGTGGTACTCACTTGTTCCCTGCATGTTCTCCTGTCCTCCCTGTCCCTGTCTAGGTTCTCGGACAGTGTAATCCTCCATGCTTTGAGCTCCGTCTTGTGACTCTTTGAGGTGTGCATTAACTCATTCGACATGTCCTCCCAAGTTGTCTTTTTCCGCCTTCTAATCTAGGAAAGTCTCTGTCCCAGTGTGGAGGATGCACCAACTGATAAAGTTTCAGATGCAAGGAATACAAAGCACAAGGGTAGCACTGACAGTGCATAACATTACACCAGAAGCAATGTTCTCTCTTTTTATAAAAAACCCACCCCTCAATGCACTTCACTACAAGCTGCAACGTAATAATAACCCCTGGCTACTGCAAAAGTGACAAGACGGAGCTCAAAGCATGGAGGATTACACTGTCCGAGAACCTGGACATGGATAGGGAGGACAGGAAAACATGCAGAGAACAAGAGTGTACCACACAGGAAGAGATGCTGCAGATTACCGAGCAATCAGACACACTGAGGTGTCTGGCTGAGGTTCAAGAAAGGCAGCTGGATGCTAGAGTCACTCTGCAGCCTATGCTGAACCTGCTGTCATCATCGCCATGTTCCACATCCTCCTCCCCCAAAGTCTTATGAGGGGAGGGTACAAGGACCAGAAGGGAGCCCATTCCCACACCTTTGATTGTTATTACAGTGTATCTGTAAGCAAACTGTCCTTGTTTTTCCGCCCACAGTGTTATCTGCCCTTTTGCCCCAGGTTATCTTATTTTTCTTTGCTGTCTCTGTGTGTTTGTGTGCATCTCAATATGTTACGTTTTATTATGAACAGGCTTTTTATTTATTCAACACATGCCAGGTAGTGCAGGTGGAGGTTACAGGGGATAAAATACAATGAAAGGAACAGTTTGGTAAGAAACAACACAGATAAGCGTCACATTACTGAAACTGGTTTTCAAAGCCTCACAGAGATGCAAAGTCCCTCAGTGTGCTCTTCTTATTGCACTGGTATCTGGCTGCTCCAAATTGGGTGCCAGGTGATCTGCCTCAACCCTCTACCCACCGTAAACTTTTCTCCCTTTGTTTCACAGATATCATGGAGCACACAGCAGGCAGCAATAACAATGGGGATATTACTTTCACTGAGGTCTAACCTTGTGAGCAAACAACGCCAGCGACCTTTGAAATGTCCAAAGGCACATTCCACCACCATTCTGCACTTGCTCAGCCTATGGTTGAACTGGTGCTTACTGGTGTCCAGGCTGCTTGTGTATGACTTCAGGAGCCATGGGAGCAAGGGGTAGGCTGGGTCTCCCAGGATCACAATTGGCTTTTCAACATCACCAATGTTTATTTTGCAGTCTGGAAAGAAAGTCCCTGCTTGCAGCTTTCTGAGCAGACCAAGTTCCTAAAGATGCATGCGTCATGCACCTTTCCCGACCATACCACATTTAGGTTGGTGAAATTGCCCCTATGATCTACCAGCGCTTGCAACACCATTGAGAAGTACCCCTTTCGGTTTATGTACTCTTGGGCAAGGTGCTCTGATGCCAAGATAGGGATATGCATTCAGGCTATAGCCCCATGGCAGTTAGGGAACCCCATCGCAGCAAAACCATCCATTATGTCCTGCATGTTGCTCAGAGTCAATACCCTTCTTAGCAGAAGTCTGTTGATTGCCCTGCAAACTTGGATCACAACAGAACCCTCGGTAGTTTTACCCACTCCAAATTGATTCCCCACTGACCGGTAGCAGTCTGGCACTGCCAGCTTCCACAGAGTTATCACCACTTGCTTCTCCACTGTCAGAGCAGTTCTCATCTTAGTATTGCTGCACTTCAGGGCTGGGGAAAGCTCTTCACAAAGTTCCTGGAAAGTGGCCTTATGCATTCAAAAGTTCTGCAGCCACTACTCGCCATCCCATAGCTGCATAATGATGTGGGGTCCCACAGGTCACTGCTTGTTTCCTGGGCTCAGAAGCAGCACTCAACTGTGTCAAGGTGATGTATGACTATTGCCAGCAACTGCGAATTGCTCTGCTCTATGGTCTTCCAGCTTGCGTGGCATCACATTGTTCCACATAGCAGCTCCTGTACTGAATGGGTACATACTGCAGGATACAGCGTGAGGTGTTTGTAACAACAGTGTATAGCTGAGGTCATTCTCTTCCTTAAGTTTTGTCTAAGGAGAGTCAGTCCTGCCTGGAATATCAGGCAAGCCTACTAAAGAACCAGAGAGGCAAATGGCCGCTCTGGGTCAGAGCCCCAGATATCCCGCAAAAATAAGCTGCATGCCATTCTAAGGGGTGCCTCTGCAACAACCCCACCCATTGCTTTTCTCCTCCCCAACCCCTCCAGGGCTACCGTGGCAGTTATCCCCCCATTTGTGTGATGAAGTAATAAAGAATGCACGAATAAGAAACAACACTGACTTTATTGCCTCTGCAAGCAGAGATCAAAGTGGGGAGGGGAGGGCAGTTAGCTTACAGCAAAGTAGAGTGAACCACCATTCTGCACTTGCTCAGCCTATAGTTGAAAATGGGAATCTGTTACAAGCACTAGGATAGAAGCACAGGCAGGACTGAATCTCCATTTGTGTGTGGGCCTTTGGTTGACCCCGGTAAAATATAAAATGTCCCAGGATATGTATGTTGGGGGATAGTTCTAAACAGCAACTTAATTATTTTATTTGCAGCAAAATGTAGAAGTCTAAGTATCTGATTGTGAGCCCTGGTACCAAGGAGTAGGCTGGGGTAGGTGCGACCGCGCAGTGCTGCTGACTGGGAGAGCAGCCTGAGGCAGAAGTCTCCAGCTGCCATGATATTCCAGGCAGGACTGAATCTCCATTAGACAAAACTTAAAGAAGCGAATGACCTGGAGTCATTCCCATTTTTGCCCAGGTGCCCCCAGCCGACCTCACCAAGGCCAGCCAGGAGCACCCACGGGACAATGATGACGGATATCAGTTCTATTGTACCATCTGCCATTAGCAAGGCAAGGCAAGGGGATGCTTCTGTGTAGCGCTCCAGCACCGTGTCTGCCAGCAGCATCCAGTAGACATATGACGACGACGACTGGCTGACGACATATACCCTGAACCACCCGCGACAATGTTTTTGACCCTTCAGGCTTTGGGAGCTCAGCCAAGAATTCAAATGGTTTTCAGAGAGTGCAGAAACTGTGGGATAGCTACAGTCATCAGTCGCCCCTCCCTCCGTGAGTGCCCATTTGATTCTTTGGCTTTCTGGTATGCTTGTCTCAGCTCCTTAAGTTTCATGCAGCACTGTGTTGAGCCCCTCTTGTGGGCTCTGTCCATCACAGCCCATTTTTTCAAATGTTTTGGCATTTCGTCTTTTGGAACGGAGTTCTGATAGAACAGATTTATCTCCCCATACAGAGATCAGCTTTAGTATCGCCCGTACGGTTCATGCTGGAGCTCTTTTTTGATTCTGGGACTGCATGGTCACCTGTGCTGATCAACACTCTACACTGGTCAAACAGGAAATGAAATTCAAAAGTTTGCGGGGCTTTTCCTGTCTACCTGGCCAGTGCATCCGAGTTCAGACTGCTGTCCAGAGCAGTCACAATGGTGCACTGAGGGATAGCTCCCGGAGGCCAATACTGTCGAATTGCGGCCAACACTAACCATAATTCGAAATGGCAATGTCGATTTCGGCGCTACTCCTCTCGCCGGGGAGGAGTACAGGAATCGATTTTAAGAGCCCTTTATATTGAAGTTTTGCCTAAGGTGCAAAATATCCTTGCACCGGCCCTGCCCTAGGAGGTGCGTGCACCTTAAATTAAGAACCACTGCACTAAACTGATAAGATTTGCATTTTAATTTAATTTTAAATGAAGCTTCTTAAACATTTTAAAAAGCTTGTTTATTTTACATACAATAGTTTATAGAGAGAGACACCTTCTAAAAACGTTAAAATGTATTATCAGCATGCAAAACCTTAAATTAGAGTGAATAAACGAACCCCAGGCCAGCAGGATGCTGAGCGGGGCCGGTGGCTGGGACCCTGGCCAGCAGCCGCGTGCCAGGCAAAACTGGCTTGCGTGCCACCTTTGGCACGCGTGCTGTAGGTTGCCGACCCCTGTTCTAACAAAACAAAGACTGAAGTACAACTCTAGTTCTACCAAACTGCATCAGCTCTAGCTGCCAGACCCAATGTGTAATGTTTCATGAACACCTGGTACACAGTCCCAAGTGGCAGCTTTACGTAGTCCTTCAACACACGCACATCTAAATCAAGCTATGTGATGATCACCGGTCTGACAGAACGCAAGCTAATACCCAGGGCGGAAGAGAGCGGTGCTATTTTATAACCTTTCCTGACACACAGTTTGATCCATCTGGCAATGGTTAAAAAGGATATTGTCTGACCTTTATAAGTGTCTAGATATGAAATAAATCATTTATTAGGATTTGTAAAATCCTTGAGTTCTATTAAGATAATAGGCAAGGGCTCGTTTAGCATCAAAATTATAAATCATGAATTCCCCGTTACTGTGTGGTTTGAGTGAGGGGAGAAATGGCAGCTGTAGTTTGACTGTCATTGAAATCTGACACAATATGGGTTAGAAATTTTGAGTCAGGTCTCTAAAGCATAGAGAAAGGAGGATATACCAACAGGGCATTTACTTCATTGACCTGCTTCGCTGCAGTTATAATAAAAAGCAACCTTAAAAGATAAATGAAATAATGTACACTCCACAAAAGATTCAATTGGCATTTTATCAGCTGTGCTAACATTAAACTGAGGTCCCCTACAGGTACAGGGTCTTTCACTGGTGGATAAAGATTTTCAAGTCCCTTCAGGAGCCTTTTAACTGACCCATGAGTAAATACCAATTTATTATCAAATTGTGGTATGCAGATATACCCATTAAATGAACCTTCAGCAAATAATCCCACAGATCCTCAGTCTTCATATGAAGTAAATATTCTAGAATATATTGAGTAGAAGCCAATTCTGATTGCTCTGGCTTGCTGTTCATTCAAGTCATAAATCTCGACCACTTAAGCTAGTAACATTTGCTGGGCAATTGCTTCCTCAAATTCAATTCTAGCTGAACATCCAATGAAAAAGATTTTTCAAGGTTTGTTCAAGTCTTATTACACAGGATCTGGATGAAAGATCTTGCTTCATTGTTGCAGTAACAGAACCTGTAAGAATGGACACATCCTGTATACCCCCTCTGACAACTCAAGTAGCTCCATGTACAGCCACGCTGAAGCCAGTGATACGAAGAATCTCCCATCTAGAGTTCAGCCCTGCCAACAGTGGCCATTCTTTCCTTACCTGCCTTCTTTAGAACCACATCAGACCATGGTCTTACATGTGGTTCTGCCTTTGACAAGTCTGAGGATAGTGAGTACTAAAGAGTTTTCAGTTTAATCTAATCCAGTGTATTATGTGCAATGCACGCTACAGGCTCTGTAGGTAATTCTGATATTAGAGTCTTTGTAGGCAACTTTGTCTTAGTCAGTACTGACCCCGGTTCCAACACTCATCTTTTCATTCTGTGTTCTATGACATTAGACACACCCAATCTTATAGGACTTTGCTGATAGAAGACTCTTGGAGAAAGATTGCCTGTAACCTATTTCATCTGTCCTTACAGACTCTTGGAGTAAAGATTCAGCAGATGGTGCATATGGACAGAAATTGCCCTTCTTCAAGACATGGAAAGCACCTTACATGAGAGACCACAGGTTCAGGATAATGACCACAACCAAGACTGGCTAAGGCCCTTCCTAGAGCAATCAGGGCAAAAATACTTGGTTACAATGGGAGTCTGAAAGAAGTGGTGGTGTTTGGGGGATGGGGTCCTGCACCTGAGATTTTTCTGCCCCTCTGACTTGCCAGTCTCTCAGACAACATATTTCACCCCAGTCAGAAGAGTTAAAAACAGCCAAGGGTCTCTGGGATATAGCTTCCAAAATGCCACATCCTGCTGATGAATTTCCTTCCCACTTAAGGCTTGCCTGCCATATTGCTCCTGTTGGAGTGAGCACTTACTGTCATTCTTCACCTTGGTCAGAAGCCCTGAGTAGCAAGGATCTAGTGACTTCAACATTTCCCAAAGCCAGCTCCTGTTACAAATTTCTGCCCATCACTTTAAGGTTTGCCTGCCATATTGCTGCACAGTGAGGGAGGCCGTGCGGGCTACGGCAGGAGGCCCTTTGATTTTAATCGAGCCTACTACGCTGCCATGTTTCCTCCTCAAATACCAGTTTCCTGCAGACTTCTATTCTCAAAAATAGCCTCCTAGCTACTGCCATAGTAAGGAAAAAGGACAAAAATAAACAAAACTAATGAAAAAAGCTTCTTTGCCTGGAGATTAAAAAAGAAGAGGCCTAGAGAAGCTCCTGCTTCTTCAACCAGAGACAAGACATTGGGAGCTAGAGAAGCTGTCAGTTTTGCAAGTTGCTCACCTGCTAGAGGTACATTGTGAAACTAGACAAATTTTCAAAGAGCAGCCTCTGTGTTTGGAAAATGTGGAGGAACAACAAGTTGTAATGGATCATGGAGCACCAGGTGCCCACAAGGAAGAATTTTATTTTCTGTGTGCCACAGATTTTTTGTATTGACAATAGCCACCTCACTAGCAGCTGTTGGAGATTCTAAAGGTTTTGAAAGCAGGAAAAGGGTGAGAAAAGTGATGCTTTAGCCACAGAGGAGATTGTGTCCATCTCCTCTTTTTCCTCTACCTTCTGAGCAGGGATGAAGATGTCTTGTCAGTGTTTTCATTTTATGAAACTGAATAAAAAACAACAGCACAAATTGATAGTCATTTGTACTTGAGCTTGCCAAGTGACTACAGTAAGAGTATTCTTGAAGTACTTCCCTGTTAAATGCAGACTGACTTTCTTTAAGCTATTATACAGCCTTCAATTAGAACTGAGAGTGAAATCTCGCATCCTTCCACATAGTGGGAAAGCATCAGTTAGGGGAAAGGCTCCTTCAGAGATCACTCTCAATATGTGGAAGTGTACAGTTTACATGTTCTCTTGCACATGGCCTAAATTCCATCTGCCTATAAAATTAACAAATTAATTTAAACTCTAAGCTTTATTTACTATCCCTGCCACTGACGCAGAATTAGTGCTAGCTTTTCAAATGTGCTCAGCACCCACAACGGGGGTGGCTTTTAAAAAGCAATCATCTTTTGTTCAGACACCTAAATGAAGTGAACACATTTTCAGAAGCTGCTAATACTCAGCACTTTCAAAAATCTGGCCCCAGAAATACACGGAGATACCACTACACAACTCAAGAGTTGACTTTTCTTGTTGAACTCAGTGGGACAAAGTCATTCCATTCCAGGTCAGCTTTTTAACAGTAATATGGCTGCCTCCAGAAAAAGAGTAAGTATTACATTTTTTAATAAAAAAATTCCTTTGAAGTCCCATATTCCTCTGATACAAGAACGTACTAGTCTAAAAATTTGAAAAAAAGTCACTATAGAGTCGCTTCATGCAATGAAGGAGGAAAAAGTGGACAAATCAGGAAATGTAAATGTTAAGTTTTCTGGTAACTATGCCACAAAATGTATCATATTAGAAGCTTACAATTAACAGTAACCAGTAAGTTAAAACATTGTATATATGTTCAGTGAGAGAATGTATGCTATTGAAATCTAAGATTTTGCATTGACTATGTTCAAGTCCGAAACTATTATATCTATTTTGAATTTTCCATTTAACAATCCAATGGCTTGATATCTACTAACATGCATAAAAATATAGTGATACAGTGCAGAACTTCAGATTACAAACACCAAAATTACAAACTGACCAGTCAATGACACACCTCATTTGGAACAGTAAATACACAATCAGGCAGCACAGCAGCAGAGACAAAAAAAACGTACTGTACAGTACTGTGTTAAATGTAAGCTACTAAAAAAACCAATCAAGTTAAAGATTTGACAAGATAAGGAAACTGTTTCTGTGTTTGTTTAATTTAAATTAAGCTGGCTAAAAGCAGCATTTTCCTTCTGCATAGTAAAGTTTCAAAGCTATATTAAATCAATGTTCAGTTGTAAACTTCAGAAAGCACGTTTTGTTCAGAGTTATCAACATTTCAGAGTTACGAACAACCGCCATTCCCAAGGTGTTTGTAACTGAGGTTATACTGTACTTTATGAAATCTGTATTTGCATAAAAGAATACAGGGAAAATCAGCTATACAATATAGATTGAAATTTTCAAAAAGGCCAAAAGCAGCAAATATCAATGGGAACTGGGCGTTTCACTCCCTTCAGCCCTCTGAAAATGCTAACCATAGTTACTAAATTGTTTCCACTGTTTTTCATATTGCAATATAATAGCAATACCCAGAAACATGGAAAAGTGCATGGCCCCTGAGTTTATTTTTAAATCCCATAATTCTAGTATGTAACATCTGCTATGCCTCTAGAAAATCACATTTGTTTGCCACTGCACTGACATTTTCTTCTGAATATTATTTTGAAAAGGAATGGCATTTTCAATTAAACTGCCATACTTTCAAAGGGAAAAATCAGAAGGAAAGGTTACTAAATAGCTTGTTTATGCAATTTTTGTAAAAGTAGATAAAATTTAACTATAGTTCCTGGAATTCCATTTTTTACCAGTTTGTGCAATAACAATTAAATTTTTTTAATATTATCATTTTAACTTGAAATAGTGTTACTGTGTCAGCTGATTTTAAGTGGTTTTTGCTGCCTTTTCCCTGACTCCTACATTACCCATTTTTCTATCAGGCATACTGGTCTGTGTTAACAGCCAAATCATATATACACAACATTGTGTGTGACCTACTAGAAAGTTGCTATAGCAACGATTTCTTTCTGCAGTACATATTATGCATTTTAAGTGCCATCACACAGTGTAGCATATCTTGTCAATTAATAAGCAAGGTTCAGAATAGCACAATATCAAAGTGAAAAACTGAAGAAAAACTATGAAAAACATTATGTCCATCATGTCCAATATGAGATGTATGTTGGTATACATTCTATATTTAGACTCCTGATTGATAAAAACAATTGCTGATTTCTTTAATACCAGGCTGTATAACTTACATGTCTACTGAAACACACACACAAATTTCATGATCTTTAATAAGGAATGAAAGAAATTTATAACCAACAGGCCTGAGCAGTTTGTGAAATCCTCCGCATGATCAGCCAAGAATTTGGTGGCTATAGGAGGGTACAATAATTTAGGCTTCTGCTGTTTGTTTTTGTGCAAAAATACCTACACAACAAGGGAGATCATTGTTTTAAATTGGGTAGGAAAATACGGTTGACCCAGCCTCACTAGATTTCAGGGAATCACTAGGTGAAACCTATGGCTTGTGTTAAGCTGGAGGTCAGACTATATGATTACAATCGTGCCTCTTCTGACATTAATAGCTATCAATCTATAAAATCAGTGACCCTTTAAATTAGCAAGTCTCCTCAGACAGAGGAAATAAAGATATTAAACTTAGAGTCTAATATTAGTAAAAGGATATATACAAACATGACAAATAGGAAATCAGTCATCCTAGTGGGGGAACATTATCATCAGGGAAACTTAAAAAAATTAAATGGTGCAAATTTCAAGTCTTGAGAGTTTAAGACATTAACTTACTAGCATCATGGAGTAAATTGTAGTTCTATGAAATGTATGAATTGAGTACCAAGCACTGCCTTCCTATCCCTTTAACTGCAAAACATGAGCTCTAACCCATGAAATAGCAGTTGGTACTTGCATCTGAAGGAGATCCTCACACTTCCTACACTTCATTAATGCAAACTCTAAGCCAGTGAGTTTATGAGAACTTTGGAAGCTCTAGTCCCTCGCCACTGAACAGTACAAAATAAACAGGACCCTAGTTTCTGAATTCGCTTGAAAAGTGTTTTGAATGTCCCTCTTGCAGACTGAGAGTGCTGTTCAACCACCACTTTTTTATGATCAAATATGTATCACAAAAGGTACCAAAGTAACTTGCTGAGATATGAAAGGTGTTCAATTTCAGGAGAAAAGACACATCATTTATGAGCACTATATCTTTCTTAACAGCAAAGTATTGCTGTTCATTGAAATCCTTCCTGAAAGATACATCTATCAAAGGAAAATCTGAGGGGTATGAGAAATTGCCTCGGCCCACATGCATCTTCAAAAAGAACCTAATTTAACTGTGCTCTGCTACTGAGTGTAGTGCACTGGTTAAGTATATGCAACCATACCTCCCTGCAGTGACAGGCTCACATCAAGGGTAATAGCCTACATCTCACAGCCAATTCTTTTAGCTCAAGTGGTAAGACTTATGCTTTTAGGGCTTGATTCTACAAGGAACTAAAAACTCTTGCTCTAAACCAGCAAAGAACATAAGCATAGCCCTAATGATTTCATTGAGATTGCTCACATATTTAAAGTTAAGCACATACTTAAGAACTTTGCTAGATCAGGGCCTTATCATTCAGCACCAGGGCCGTCCAGAGGATTCCGGGGCTCCCGGGTCTTCGGCAGCAGGGGGTCCTTCCATTCCGGGACCTGCTGCCTAAGTGCCCCGAAGACCTGCGGTGAGGCCCCCCGCCGCCGAATTACCGCCAAAGCGGGACCCGTCACCAAAGTGCAGCCAGGTCTTCGGCGGTAATTCGGGGATGGGGGGCCCCCGCAGCGGGTCTTCGGGGCACTTAGGCAGCAGGTCCCGGAACGGAAGGACCCCCCCGCCACCGAATTACCGCCAAAGACCCGGCTGTACTTCGGTGGCAGGTCCCGCTTCAGCGGTAATTTGGCGGCGGGGGCCCCATCGCGGGTCTTTGAGGTCTCCTGCGAAGACTCGGAGCAGAAGCAGCTCTGGGAGCCCGGGCTCCGCGAGCGAAGGACCCGCTTCAGGGGCCCCGAAAAACTCTAGTGGGGGCCCCTGCGAAGCCTGGGGCAAATTGCCCCCCCTTCCCGGGTGGCCCATTCAGCATGGTAGTAAAACTGATCTTAAATCCAGCTTCACCTCTACTGATTACCAACGGACGGTCATTGCACCCACACATCTCCTAAAGATGCAGAAATAAAGCTAGTATTATTTGAAAAAGTATGTATCTGGTCATGTAAGAGATTACTGTAATACATAAACATAGGGTTGCATTTAAGTTGCAAATGGAAAAAATGATGTATAAAGGCCGGGGCGGGGGGGGGGGGGGGGGATTGATTTGTGTTTTTAAGAGATTTCCCTTTCTTGCTTTTCACATTAAAAATTCAATCTCATCTTGGCTTGAAGATGCACTGGAAGCTAGTAAAATGATGACATCACAAGATCAAAGAGCGACACGGGGGATTTTTAGTCAGATGGTTTAAAGCTTAGTTTTTGTTAACGGCCATTTAACATCAGCAGCTAATTAACTTCAGTTAAAGGAAGCTTTCAGTAATGACTCAATACACACACATCCCTTCAATTAAATATTAGAGCTTACAATAAAGCTTCGCCTGAAGTCCTCCAACAAAAACAGGGAAAAAGAAACTTCAAGTTATAAATTTTATGGGTAAAAACCAGCAATTTTTGCTTTAAATTAAGCTTTATGCATCATCAGAAAGAAGAGGCACATTCCCTAAAATTTTTTAAAACACTTTTTGCTATTTCTGAATGCCTGGGCACAGAAAAACCATTATAAAAATGTTTAAAGTAATATTTAATATGACTGCAGGGCACACCATCAGCAATCTCAACAGATATCCTAAAATCTGATTGATTCTTGAACAGGAACCATTGAGATAGTGGGATGTATTTTCTGCTGTCATCCCTGGAGCAGTGTAGTTTTTAATTGTGTTGTCCATACTCCCAGCTTCCTTGTAGGTTAAAAATGTTCTTTAGTTTATTATGAATCCATAACGTCTGTACTGTTATCTTGATGTACTCTTGAGTCTCATTTCTAGAATTTGTCCAGTTGAGATCATCCAAGAAAGTACAAATGCATGGTTCTCCTCTATAAACATTGTGGTAAACACTCTCAGGATTGTTACTACCAAAACGACAGAAGTTTTTACAAGTATTGTTCTTACAGGCCCTGCATCTCCCCCCACAAAAAAAAACCAAAAACAAAAACAAAAACAACCAGAATCTTCAAAGGCAAGATCAGATTGCTATGAAGATGGCTTTGTTTAGATCAGTAGAAGTCTGAAATCTCCCAGAGCAACAGCTGCTAAGATGCTTCTTCGTCAAATTCTGGATGGAATGATAGAGCATACGTATTTGTTGAAGAACTGTAGCCCCAGCACCAGTTTTATATTCTAAACCTTTCTGGAAACCATAAGAATGATTTAAGCATGCTGAAAAAAAAAATTATTTATTTTTTTAAAGTGGGGTTCTGAACCACCTCTCTAAGACTGATTTCATCCTGCATTAAACTAATCTTAGGGTTTTTAGACATTGCTCGTTGTACTAACAGACACAGGATGTTTCAGAAGGAGTAGCTGCAGACTGTGCTTGGAGGCAACAGTGAGTGGTGTGTTTGGCCCATTTGTGGTTGTCTGACTGTTTTGTTTTCAATGTACAAGCTTTGTAGCTAGGCCTGGGACTCTGAGTAAGCAGAATGGTGGTGCTTGGAGATGAGCGTCTAGACCTTGGAGCTTTGATCAGTCTAGCTGTTTGACATCTCAGAGTGATTAAATGCTGCCTGGTGGTGAGGGGTGGGGCTGAGCTGAGCTAAACAGGGAAGACTTGGTAAAAAAAAAACAAAAAACCAAACATACAAAAAAACCACTTGGATAGGCAAACTTGAGAGCAATGAAAAGAGGCACCTAACAGTGGAGTTTCAGAGGGACTTGAGAGGTAGTGTGAGAGGCTTTCCTTCCAAATTTATCACTACACTTATGATATCAAAATGAACAGTGATGGAACAGTGGTGATGACCTGCAACGGATGTGCCATGTTCTCTTTCCTGCCTGAAGACAGAAAGGATTTCATGTGCATCAAGTGCAAGTTGGCGGTGTACTGGAGGAAAAGATTCTTGGATTGCAGGAGCAAGTAAAGATGGTACTGAGAGTAAGAATAAGAGATGCAGATTACTTCCTAGATAGCCAGGTTTGGGAACCTCAGTACCCTAGGTTCAAGAAAGAATGGAGCTGGCAACAAAAGAATCAGAGAGAGGCGATGTCAGAGAGGAGGCCTGGCAGTTCATATCCACTAGAGGCAAGAGGTCACAGTTGCATTCTACACAGCTGAAGACAGATGAAGATGGGCAGGCTGTGGCCACCACAGAGAAGATGATGAGGAGGAATTCCAAATAGCTAGAAGTTTTGAATCAATACCAGGTTCTTATGTGGAAACTGTCTAAGATACCTCTCGAGACCCAGTAGGTTCAAAAGGAAAGGACAGATGTGTGGGACACATGTTCATGGCATTTCGGCCAGACTTGTAGTAAAATCAACCTTGCCTGCAAAGAGATCATCAATCATCCAAGGAAGACAGAAGCTCCGTGCTTGAGATTCAATACTCAGAAGAATCAAAAAATCATTCTACAAGTGACAAGTGGACAACAGGACAGCATGCTGCCTGCATGGAGCCAAGACACAAGATGTCACTCCAAGAGTGGATAGGCTTCCGAAGTCAACTGGAAAGGCTCCATCGGTGATGGTTCATATCAGCACTAATGACACTGCCTAACAGGATATATCACAGATAACATTACTTAAGGACACTAGGAAGTATCCCAAGAAAAACATTGTCAAGCAATCTTCTCTGAGGCTTTTCCTGTCCCATGAGCAAAGGCAGGCAGAAGATTCTGGAAGTGAACCACTAGCTAGGTAAGTGGTGTAAGGTAGAGGGTTTGGGTTCTGTTGAACATTGGTCCATCTTTAATAAGGAAAGTTTGGATGACCTTCCACCTCTGAAGAAGGGGACCAATCTCCTTGTGGACAGGCTGATTAAAGTAATTGGGGGGGGGTTAAACTCTCAACAAAAGGGGAGGGTGAAAAGTGGCAAAATATGAGCACTCAGCACAAAACTGAGATGTTGAGAACAAAATTAATCAAGGAACCAAAGGACATGAGGTGAAGAAATTCTTTAATTGCCTATACACCAATATTCAAAGTCTGGGTAACAAACAAGAGAAACTGGGATTGCTCATTTATCAGCACAAATTTGATCTAGCTTGTATCACTGAAACCTGGAGGGATAATTCACACAACTGGAATGTTAAAATCAATGGTTCTAACCTATTTCGGAAGATCAAGTAAGCAAAAATGGAAATGGAGCGGCACTCTGTCAAAAATGGCATTACCTGTTCCTGAGTCTCTGATAACTTGGATGAAAATGATCTTGAATGCTTAGGGATCTATGTCCTAACAGATGAGCACAAAATATGGTATTAACAACTGTTCCTATATCTAGAATGTATAGGGGGAAAAAACCTGTGAGACACTGGGAGACTTCAATTTGAGTGACGTATACTGGAGGTGTCATGCTGCTAGTACTAAAATATTCTTTGAATATCTAAACACTACTGATAACCATTTCCTAATTCAAGAACTGTTACATCCAACACCAGGAAATTCTTTATCAGACCTTCTCCTAAGAGATGAAGAGGAACTGATCACAGAACTAAAAATTAATGGTAGCTTAGGTGTAAGTGATCATGACTTGATCACATTTATAATGTGCAAGCAGAATAAAGTCCAGACTAGTAAGTTTTTTAAAAAAAATTCCTCTCTCACCCCTATGGGTGGTATGTGTCTTCCTCAACCTCGGGTCCTCTACCAGAGGCCTGGGAGTTTGAGGGTTCTGCACAGTATCTTAGCTGTTCCTAGCACTGCACTCTTCTGGACAGAGAGCTCTGATGTTGTTCCTGGGATCTGTTGGAGCCACACCCAGCTTAGGAGTCACAGCCCCGAGGTGCTCCTTACCACCACTGGACACTTTGGCCTTCAACTTTCCACATCCCTCTTAGTTCCTCTTTCAGGCCCTGGTACTTCTCCAGCTTCTCATATTCCCTTCCTGATGTTGCTGTCACTTGGCATGCATATTCTATCACCCTGCTGTCTTCTGGTCCTTGCTATTACCACGATGTCTGGTTGATTGGCCAGTACCTGCCTGTCCATCTGGATCTGGAAGGCCCACAGAATCTTAGCCCTGCTATTCTCACAACCTTCTGTGAAATCTCCCATCTGGTCTTGGAGGGTCTAGCCCATACGCTGTGCAGATGTTCCTGTACACAATGCCAGCCACTTGGTTGTGCCGTTCAGTGTATGCCTGTTCCTGCCTGCATCTTACATCCTGCACTATGTGTTGCTGTCTCTGAGGCCTCTCTGCACAGTCTGCACCTTGGGTCTCTCTAGTGTGGTAGACCCCTCCTTCAATGGATCTGGTGCTCAGTGCCTGTTCCTGTGCTGCTATGATCAGTGCCTCAGTGCTGTCTTTTAATCCAGCCCTTTCCAGCACTGGTAGGATTTCCCAGTGCAGCCACCTCACTATCTGTCGTGGTACATCCATGCAGAGGTTTGTTCCATGGGTACTTCTTCTGCTTGGTCTTTCTCCCATGTCTCTGCTGCCTCAGGCATTCTCTCAGCAGCTCATCTTTGGGGCCATCTTACTGATGTACTCCTGGATGTTCCGGTTTTGTCCAGGACAGTGGCTTTCGCTCACCAAGCCCGCCCGCCTTCTTTCCAGCTGGTATACAGTCTCTGGGTGTTGGATTCGGTGGAAACCTCCATGCATTGTGAGGAGCTTCCGGTCTTCACATCGGCAGCTTCCATCTCCTCTTTGGCCAGCTCACTATACCGGCAGAGTATCTGATGACCGGCAGGGCGTATCTGTTGATGCATGGTTGTTCTTCCCACTGAGCTGGCTCTCAGGACCTGTCTTATCTTTGGTGATACTTGGATGTTGCTGTCTTCCTTGCCTCCTCATCGTGGTTTCCATGTGACTGTGGGACGCAAGGTACTTGTAGCTGGTCTGTATGTCTGCTATTGGCCGCTGGTAGTTCCACCCCATCAGTCTGACTACCTTCCCTCTCTTCACTACCATCCAGCCACACTTCCAGTCTGAATGACATCCGATATCCTACCTGTAGATCCGCGTCAGGTGGTTAGCGAGTCGATGTTCATTATTCTTAGCATACAGCTGATGTCATCCATGTAGAGAGGGGTGATGGTAGTTCCATCCTGAACCTTACCCGTATCCAGTCTTGTGATTATCTGCTGAGGGGGTTAGCCTATGCAGAACAGCAGCGGGACAGTGCATCACCTTGTATATGCCGCACTTGATGCCACTTGTGCAAGTGCCTTGAGTTGACTTCCAGTTTGTCTTCCATAGTCCGACTGAGTTCTTGAGGAAGGTCTTAGTGTCCTGTTGACTTTGTATAGCACCAGACATTCACAGATCCACGTGTGCGGCATTGAGTCGTAGGCTTTCCTGTAGTCAATCCAGGCTGTGCCCAGATTGGTCTGTCTAGACCTTGAGCGACTGCTCATGAGCAACTGGTGTTTTGAGCCTCTGGTGTTGTTCCAATGCCCTTCTGAGCTGTGCTCATGTACTGGCCCATATGGTCCTGCAGCTTGGCGGCTATGTATGCCTGATAGGACTTTCCATGTTGTGGGGAGGCAGGTTATTGGCCGGTAGTTGGATGGTTCTGTTCCCTTGCAGGGGTCTTTCATGATCAGCACTGTCCTTCCTTGTGTTAGGCAGTTTGGGTGGGAGCCTGTGCTAGGCGTTCATGCACTGCTGTTAGTTTCTTTAGCCAGTAGGTGTGATCATGTCTAGTCAGGTGCTGTCCAGCCTTCATGTTCTTGACCCGCTGCTGGATGTCTTCTACTGTGATGGTGACTGGTTTCTGTTCTGGGAGATTGCTGTGCTCTGTTCTCAGGTCCTGCAGCCACTTTGCACTGGTGTTATGAGTCTTCTCTTTCTCCCATATGTTCTTCCAGTACTGTTCAGTTCTGCTGCTGGTGGCTCTGCTGTTATTGTGTTGTTGCACTGCAGTGGGAGTACACCTTGGATGGTCTTTGGAGAACAGGGCATAATTTTTTGGCCTCTGCTTCTCTAGTGTCTCCTTAGCCTGGTAGCCAGTGCTGTGAGCTTTGTTTAGCAGTCTCTAGGGCTTCAGATAGAGTCAGGCCCTTGTATTTTCCAGTAGCCGAGTCTTATTCTTAACTCTACACCTTTTGTAGTTCCACCAGCTGACTAACTTCTCTCTGAGTCACCTAATCTTATCCTCCAACCTCATTTCCAGGGTGGGTACATACTGTTGTCTTCGATTGTGTAGCCAAGCATCTGGATACAGAGGCTGTAGCATATACCGGTTCATTGGTTTGAGTATGTGGTTAGTATGGATTGTCATGAGGGCTCTATTGGCATCTTCTACATACTATCTGATGGTACTTCTCCACTGAGCCTTGGTATCGGTCTCGAGGATTGACTGTAGCTAGTCTCCATGATCTTATGCTCATATCAGCTGCTGTGCTCTGCAATGGAGGGGGTGGCAGTGAAGTTTCAGCTTCAGGTGTGGGCTGCACATCCACTTGTTCTTCCAGTCTTCTTGAGTCTGGGATGTAATGTGGAGTTGGTCTATCTCAAGCTGTGAGAGCAGCTTCCTCTTTACTATGTTGAAGCTTTGGGTAACTAGCTGTTTCTCAGTAAGTGTGGATGTAGGTCTTTGTCCATCCATAGTCCCCTCTACGTTTCCTATATCCCCTCTCATTAGGTCTACTGTTGTAGTAGCATTCCATCAATTCCAGGTTCTCTTGTCTCGTCCATGAATGGTTTGTTGCAGTAGCCACTTATCGTCAGATTGTCCTCGGTTCTCAACATCTGGCGCGGACCTTGTTAATCCGGGCGACATCCGAGCCGGCATGACTCTCCTAGTTCGTGTCACTCTCATATTTGAGGTAGGCAGGTGAAGCGTTGGGGGTCTTTTGCCCAAGGACCCTACTGGAAAGTGGGTACCAACCGGGATTGGAACCCGGTCTTCTGCGTATCAAAGGGCGGGTCTCCCGTATCAAAGGGCGGCGCTCTTAACCACTACCTATCAGTCGCTATATATATATATATATATATACATATATATATACACACACACACACACACACACACCCCTACCTTTAATAGGCCAATTTTACAAAACTAAAAACCATTATGAGCCAAATCAGCTAGAAAGAATTTAATCAAAAAAGTATGAATGATAATTGGAAATCATTTAAGAACACCTTACTAGATGCCCAGAAAGCCACATTCCCATAATTGTGGAAGAAGATGCACTGGTGAAAAAACTGACCTGGTTTAGAAGGGAAGTAAAGGAAGCTATAAAAATATATAACAAATGGAAGAAAAGGAAAGTTGATAGTAATGAATATAACCAGGAGTTAGGAATTGTAGAAAATTGATAAGGGAAGCTAAGAGATGCTAGGAGAAATCTGTGGCCAGAATAGTTAAGAAAAAATGGTTACTCACTTTCCCATAACTGTTGTTCGTCGAGATGTGTTGTTTGTGTCCATTCCAATCAGGTGTGTGCACGCCGGAAGACTTTACCCTAGCAGCGTCTGTAGGGTCAGCCTAGGAACCCCCTGGAGTGGCGCCTTCATGGCGCTCAATATAGGGCCCCACCAACCCTCCACCCCCTCAGTTCCTTCTTGCCAGCTATTCTGACAGAGGAGTAGGAGGATGGGGATTGGAATGGACATGAACAACACATCTCGAAGAACACCAGTCACGAGAAAGTGAGTAACCATTTTTTCTTCAAGTGATTGTTCATGTCCATTCCAAGCAGGTGACTCACAAGTCAAAGCTCAGGAGGTGGGGTCAGAATCATGCACAGATTGCAGCACTGTCCGTTCAAAGGCCGCATCTACCCTGGCCTATTGTGTAATTGCATAATGCATCGTAAATGTATGTATCAAGGACCACATAGCTGCCCTGCAAATTTCATGAGTGGGGACTTAGGCCTCCTCAGCGGCGTTCCTGGCGCATGTCCTTGTGGAGTGGGCAGTAATGGGCGGGGCGGGCACCTTCACCAGGCCATAAGACTCCCTAACGCAAGATGTGATCCACGACGAGATACGCTGAGAGGACACAGGGAGACCTTCCATTCTGTCTGCCACGGCCACAAAAAGTTGGACAGACTTCCAGAACAACTTACTTCTCTCTATGTAGAAGGCTACGGCTCTATGTACATCCAGTGAGTGCAGCCTGCACTCCCCATTGGAGGAGTATGGCTTGGGGTAAAACAATGGGAGGAAAATGTTCTGGGCCATGTGAAACTGGGAAACAACCTTAGGGAGGAAAACCGGCTGAGGTCTAAGTTGGACCTTGTTCTTATGAAAACCTGTGTAAGGGGGCTCAGACGTGAGGGCCCTAAGCTCTGAAACCCTTCAAGCCAAGATAATTGCTATGAGGAATGCAACCTTGAAGGAGAGATACAACAAAGAACAGGTGGCCAGTGGTTCAAATGGGGAGCCCTCATAAGTCTGAATAGGACTAGATTGAGGTTCCAGGCCGGGACAGGCTGACAAGTGTGCGAAAAGAGCCTGTCCAAACCCTTGAGGAAGCAGCAGACTACAGGGTTTACAAAGATCGAGAACCCATCTGAACCCGGATGGAAGGCAGAGATGGCTGCTAAATGAACCCTTATTGATGACAGGGACAGATCTTGATGTTTTAGGTGCAGGAGGCAGTCCAGTATGAATGGTTTGGGGGCGAGGAGAGGCGACTGATGGTGTTGCTCTGCCCAGATGGACAACCGTTTCCACTTGGCAAGGTATTTTGTCCTAGTGGAAGGTTTTCTACTACCCAGGAGGACTTGTTTCACCTGGTCCGAACTTGACAGCTCTACAGCGCTTAGCCATGGAGCATCCAGGCTGTGAGGTGAAGGGACCCCAGATTTGGGTGCCAGAGTCGACCATGGTCCTGTGTGATCAGGTCCTGGACCAGCAGTAAAGTGAGTGGAGCCGCTACCGACATTTCCAGGAGTGAAATGAACAAAGTGTTGGCGCGGCCACACCGGCACTATCATATAACTTGAGCCCGGTCGCTGCGAATCTTGAGGACCAGTGGGATAGGTGGAAAAGTATAGAGCAGGTGGCCCGCCCAAGAGAGAAGGAAGGCATCCCCGATGGACCCCAGGCTGTGACTCCTGAGGAAGCAGAATGCCTGACACTTCCTGCTGCCACAAGTGGCTAACAGGTCTATCTGGGGAGATCCCCGGAACCAGAAAATTGAGTTCACTACATCTGGTCGAAGGGACCATTCATGGCCATGGAAGGTCTGACTGACGCTGTCTGCCAGTGCATTCTGAACTCTTGGGAGATATGACGCCTGTAGGTGGATCGAGTGTTCTACGCAGAAGTCCCACAGTGCCAGGGCTTCCCAGCACAGGGGAGAAGAGCGTGCACCTCCCTATCTGTTGATATAGAACATCGCCGAGGTGTTGTCTGTAAGGACTGAGACACACCTGCCTGCTATGTGGGTTTTGAAAGTGTAGCATGCCAGATGCACCACTCTCAGCTCTTTGACACCGATGTGTAGAGCGAGGTCTGTCTGAGACCAGAGGCTTTGGGTACTGAAGTCCCCTAGGTGAGGTCCCCAGTCCAGAGCCAAGGTGTCTGTCACCAAAGAGAGAGAGGGCTGGCAAAGGGCACTCCCACACAATCCACTCACGGGTCAAGCCACCACAGGAGGGAGTCCAACACAGGATGGGGCAGGGTTACAATGCAGTCCAGAGTGTCTTGAGCTGGCTGATGCACCAATGCCAGCCAAGACTGGAGTGGGCGAAGTCTGAGTCTGGAGTGCTGCACCACGTAGGTGCATGCAGCAATGTGCCCCAGTAGTCTTCGGCAGTTCCTTGCTTAGGTGGTGGGGAACTGTCTGATGAGCCCCTGTATGATATCCCGAAGTGATCGAAGCCTGGCTTCTGGGAGGTACGCCCTGGCTGGGGTAGAGTCCAGGACCGCACCTATGAACTTTATCCTTTGCACTGGGGACAGGGTAGATTTTTCATCATTTAGGAGGAGACCCAGTTCAACGAAGGCCCTTCTTATGAATTCAACCTGAGCCTCCACCTGGGCTCCTGAGCAACCCTTGATTAGCCAGTTGTCTAGACAGAGAAAAACCTGCATCTGGCGTTTGCACAGGAATGCTGCGACGACTGCCATACATTTCGTGAATACTCGGGGTCGGTCAACAGTCCAAATGGGAGGATGGCAAACTGATAGTGGCCTCTGCTGACTACCAATCTGAGATAGCATCTGTGATGTGGGACTATTGCGATATGAAAATACGTGTCCTTCCAAGTTGAGGGCAGCGTAGCAGTCTCCTGGATCCAGTGAGGGGATAATGGAAGTTAGTGAGACCATGCGACACTTGAGTTTCTTTTTTACATGCTTGTTGAGCTGTCGCGGGTCCAGGATAAGTCTGAGGCCCCCCTTGGCCTTTGGTATTAGGAAATACCAGGAGTAGAACCCCTTGTCCCTTAGCTCCTGAGGAACCTCCTCCACTGCCCCTACACAGAGGAGGGACTGCACTTCTTGAATTAGAAGTTGCTCTAAGAGAGATGAGGAAGAGATTTGGGGGGGAGGGAGGTAATAGAATTGGATAGCATATCCCCTCTCTACCATGCGGAGCACCCAGCGGTCTGAAGTGATTCGGGACCAAGCACAGTAGAAAGGGGATCGATGGGATGAGAAGGATCCAGAAGTCGTACTGGAAGGCCAACCTCGACCATACACTCAAAAGGGTGGTTAAGGCCCAGGTGGAGGCTTGGGCTGGTTAGAGTTTTGCCCATAGGAGGGAGGTTGCCTGCTCCTAGTACTCCCGTTTCGCCTACATGGAATGTCCTGGCGGTTTTGCGGTTGATAAGGCTGAGGGGCAGCTGAGGCTTAAAATGTCGGCGCTGGGTAGCCGGCGTATGAGCTCCCAACGACCGCAGGGTAGCTCTCGAGTCTTTCAAACTATGAAGTCTCTTATCTGTCTTTTCAGGGACAAGAGTTGATCCCTCAGAAGGAAGGTCCTGTATGGTCTGTTGGACCTCGTGTGGCAGTCCAGAGACCTGCAGCCAGGAGCCTCATGTCATCACTACCCCTGTGCCCAACGTGCAGGAGGCTCCATCCGCCGCGTCCAGAACCACTCGCAGAGATGCTCTGGAGACCAGTTTCCCCTCCTCCCTGAGTGTAGAGACCTCCACCTGAGCTTCCTGGGGAAGGAGCTCCACAAACTTAGCCATAGATGAGCAGATGTTATGTCTGCAGCGGCTTACTATGGCCTGCTGGTTGGCTATCCCGAGTCAAACAGACCTTTCGGACAAATAGGTCCAGTTTCTCGGCGTGCCTGTTTTTCGGGGTGGAGCCCTGAAAACCTTGGCATTCTCTCTGATTGGCTGCATCGACCACCAAAGAGTCTGGGGGAGGGTGGGTATAAAGATGTTTGTACCCCTTAGATGGAATGAAGTAGTGGTGCTCAGTTTTCTTGGCCATGGGGCCAGGGAAGCAGGGGGTTGCCACAGATTTTTAGATGTATCAGTTCCAGTTTTAATCAGTGGCAATGCAACCCTGGATGGCCAGAGTGGGCCAGGATATCAATGACAGGGTCTACATCCTTCTCCACCTCCTCTGCCTGTATCCCCAGGCTTTGGGCCTCCCGCCTCAGGAGCTGTCGAACACCACAGCTGTCCTCCAGAGCTGGGGCTGTCGATGTCTATGTCCCCACAACCACTTCATCAGGTAAGGATGAGGATAAGAGGACAGGTAGCGGGCCCTGTTCACTACCTTCAGCACCCGTGGGGTCCCTGGGCACCCGGTGCTCGATCCATGAGCCCAGAGCTGATGGAGAGTTTGGCACCACAGTCAGCGCCGGGACCAAGTCTGGCAGTACTGAGGTCGACAGCGTCAGCGGGGTGGGAACTGGAGCCTCTGGTGGTGCCGTTGTCTGGAGAAATGGTGCTGGAGCTGGTTGAATTATCGATGCCGGAGCTGTCTGATCCATCAGTGCTGCTCTTGCAGATGGCAGTGCTGCCACTGGGGGTGCCAACGCTGACTATAGGATGAAGGATGCTGCCGACACCGATGCAGTTCTGTACCGCGGACTGCAGACTTGACCCTGGCTCTGATGGTAAGCCCAGGATGTCCAGAAGGGCCATTGGCCAGGAGATTGCCATTGTTGCTGCCACGGTGCAGGATATGGCTGGTAATTCCACCACGCCCTGGATCTCCTGCTCCACGACCTGCTGGAGCAATTAGAGTCTGCCTCTGATTCTGAGGTCTCTGAGTAGGACAACCACGGAGGAGTAGTACCCTGAGTCGTCAACAATCGGTGCTCCGACTCCGGGGAGCGGTGTGGTTCTTGCACCTGTATGGGCAGTGCCGGAGATGGAGGCCGGCGGGCCATCATGGCCGCTTTACCTGTGGAGTGGAACAGGGGGTGCGCAGTCACCGGCTATTTAACCCTCCCTTGCGGGGAGGAAGGTACTGGGAGGTGCATCAAGTCCATGGCCGCCTCAAATGCCTCCGGCGTCGATGGTGGCTGTATGTCCCCCTGGTGGTCGGGTGACTGGAGGCGAGGGGGGAGGGGTTCGGACTTGACTGGACCCCGGCCAGGACAGGAGTCGACGAAAACCTGGGCAGAAGCAAGGAGGAGGCACTTGTGGACGCTGGCGATCCTGTAAGTTTTGGGAGGGGTGAACAGCCCCTCACCGGCCTCTTCTTTTTTACTGTCAGCGGGGATGATGAGTGGTGCCATACTGAGGCCAACTAGTGGCACTACCAGTGGGCTTTAGAGTCTTTTGCTGGGCCCATTTTGTGCACCTTTGGTGCCGGAGCACTGCGCACCGAGGAGGTGGTGCTCAGCGCCGGGTCACTGGGTTCCGGGTCAGACTGTGGTCTCAAAGCCGCCCCCATTAGCAGGAGTTTTAATCTCTGCTCTCAATCTTTAAGGATTCTGGGGTGGAAACCCTTGCAAAAGTGGCACTTCTCCTTCTAGTGACTCTCACCAAGGCACCACAGGCAGGAAGAGTGAGGATCACTTTTGGGCAGAAACTTGCCACAGGCCTCACAGATCTTAAACCCTGGAGACAGGGATATACCCCAGGAGGGGGGAAAAGATGTCCTAACAACCAACTAACTATAACTATAGGGAAACAACTATTAAACTGAGAACTATATACAACTAAGGTCTATCAGATACTACTAAGATGCTTGCTGCGAGAGCGAGCCAAGTTCCAGCTAGTCATCACCAGCAATAAGAAAGAATTGAGGGGGTGGTGAGTCAGCAGGGCCCTATACTGGGCGCCATGAAGGCGCCACTCTAGGAGGCGCCCAGGCCAACCCTACAGACGCTGCTATGGTAAAATCTTCCGGCTGGCGTGCACACGGCGCACGCACACACCTGCTTGTAATGGATATGAATAATCACTCGAAGAACAATGAGTTTTTAAAATATATTTAGAACAAAAATAATCTTGACAATAGTACTTGTCTGTTACTACATGAAAATGGTAGAATTAGCAATAATAATGCGGAGAAGTCTTGGAGCAGCAAGGAAGTTCCAGAAGACTAGAAGAAAGCTAATAGTGCTCCAAATTTTAAAAAGGGTAAATGAGATGATCTAGGTAATAATAAGCCTGTCACAGCCTGTCCTGGATCCCAGGTCTCAGAATGTAATCAAAAACAGATCATGTCGGTGTGTTTCCAGTGCAGTCCCATAGGACTGATTCTTGGCCCACACTATTTAACATTTTTATCAATATTTGGAAGAAAACAAAATCATCATTGACAAAGTTTGCACATGACACACAAATTGGGGAATGCTAAATAACGAGGAGGGTGGGTAACTGATTCAGAGTAATCTGGGTCACTTCGTAAGGTAAACTAGTGCAAGCAAGCAATATGTGTTTTAATAAAAGTAGCAAATGTAAACATTTACATCTAGGAACAAAGAATTTAAACCATACTTGCAGGATGGGGGACTCTATCCTGAAGAAGATTTGGGGGGCTGTGGTGGATAATCAGCAGAAAATGAGCTCCCAATGTGATGCTGTGGCCAGAAGACCTACGGCTATCATGGAATGCTTAATTAGGGCAATGTTGAGTAGGAATAGAGAAATTATTTTACCTCTGTATTTGACACTAATGCAACCACTACTGGAATACTGTGTCCTGTTCTGGTGTCCACAATTCAAGAAGGTTATTGATAAATTGGAGAGGGTTCATACAAGAGCCACAAGAATGATTAAAAGATAAGAAAACATGCCTTATTATGGTAAGCGTCAAAGAGGTTATTCTATTTACCTTAAAGTGAAGGTGTGACTTGATTAGTGTCTCTCTACCTGGGGAACAAATATTTAATAATGCGTTCTTCAATCTAGCAGAAAAAGGTCTAATATGATCTTCCAGTGGCTGGAAACTGAAGCTAGGCAAATTCAGACTGGAAGCAAGGCATATATTTTTCACAGTGAGGGTATTTAACCACTACAACAATTCAGCGACAGTCATGGTGGATTCTTCATCACGGGTAATTTTTAAATCAAGATAGGACTTTTTTCTAAAAGAGCTGTTCTAGAATAAAACAATTATTTCAGGAAAGTTCTATGGTCTGTGTTATACAGGTCAGAATAGATTGATCAGAACTGTGGTCCCTTCTGGATTTTGAATACGTAAGTAGTCTCTACAGGCTCTAAGGGAGCAATAGGTTTTGCAGATAAATTGTCTATGGTCAAAAAATTTCAGAAACACAAACTCAACTTATGCCTTAACAGCCTCCCTGGCGGTTTCTAGCAGCAGTCAAGGCCCCAGTGACTACCTTGGGTGGGGCTGGCCTTAGACTTCTTTGCTACTGGATGGGAAACTGTTCCAAGACGGTACAAAAAGCACAAAAAGACTAGCTATAATCAGGCTCCAGGTACAGAACAAAGATCCTTGCTCTCTGCAGAGAAGCTGCCATTATCCAAGGTCAGTCGCTGATAGTAGAGTAATCCCTGCAAAGCCAGAGCAGAGGGTAGGGGGAGTGAGAACAGTTGCTGGATAGAGAACTGGGCACCAAAATCTTTCCTCAGCCAAATTGGTGAAGCTCCTAGATTAGACCAGTTAGCTAAGGCACTCACTGAGCCATTAATATTGATTTTCAATAAATCTTGGAGCAGCAAGGAAGTTCCAGAAGACTGGAAGAAAGCTAGTATTGCTGCAACTTTTAAAAAGAGTAAACAAGATGACCTAGGTAATTATAAGCCTGTCACAGCCTGACCTGGATCGCAGGCACGTTAATACAGTGGTTGAGCAATCCAGTTTTCATATTACTCCAGCTCCTACATCAGCAGAAAACTGTTTTACTAAAGCAATTCAAACATTTCACCTGACGTGATCCTTAGGAGACAGTTTACAAGTAATTTCTACACTGACTTAACAGCATTAATATGGAAACATCTTACTACAAACACCAAACAAAGGGGATATGAGGCAGCAATATATAGTATAGCTTATATTCATCCATTAACTGAAATATAAACAGCAGCAACAAAACATGTCAAGAAAAATTAACCCCAATTCTAACTATTGATTATGCTATTCACATCGCATATTACATATGGGATGGGGATAGTGTAGTTTATCACTTTCATGGGGAATTATTCATTTAAAACCAATGAACGTTGAGTGTAAGGAATAGCAAAGCGCACAGATTTTCCCCCGGCTGTATTTAGAAACAAAGCCCTATTAGGTTATTTTATCCATCCATCCACCTGCCAATAAAGGATTGTCTTGAATATTCAAATGATTTGTCCAATCTAATTTTAAGTGATTGAAGCAGCAGGAGACTACTTCAGTCTAGCTGACCTCTTATTAAGTGTACCTTTGGTCAATTTCAATCAAATTACATCTATCTACATGCCACTGTTACACCCTAAACAATTATTCCTCCTTGGTGTTTTCACTGCCTTTAAATATTGACCATACGTACGATTATATCCCTGTTAGTTATTGCACCATACATATTTTAGTTTTTTAAACCTTTAGTAGCTCTGAATACATTCTTCTAGGTGCTAAAATATTCTTACCCAGTTCATTAGTATTTTTTGGATACTGAGACCTAGAACTCTAAATAGTACCATAGGCGTGATATGACATGGGTCAGATACAGAAGAACTGTCACTTCCTTGATCAGTGAAGAAATTTCTCTGTATTATACTGCATAAAGTGCTATTGGCTGTTTTTGTCATTAATATTGAACGACCAGATCATGTCTAATTTGCTTTGCACAAAAACTTGTTGAGCTATTTCTAGTTCAGTAACGTACCATTCCCTTCTGAGCATTTGACCAGGAGGACAGAGTCAGAGTATCTTCTCAGACTATGCTGAAATATCCTATTTTTGATACTCCATCCTCCTTCCCTCACACCCAGCTTGCTCTTTTCATCTACTTGTCACGTCTTCCCGTAGCTACCATTATTATGATTACAGTGGAGCCTAGTAGCTATACCTTAGATCGGGTTGTGTTCTAAAATGGGTTTAAAATAATTTTTTCTCTCCTTAATATAGAAGTTCTTTTAGAGTGAATTTCACACATGGTTAGTTTTCACACACTTTCTCTTGTTGAATTTAATACAGAAAATCTGAAATTGGGCTTTTTACGAACCTTGTCCTTGGCAGTCCAAACTTTCACTGTTAACAGTGAAACCATTTACCTACACAATTGGTAGACAGATTTATCCCTTAGTACATCTGATGCAATATGTACTTTTAATTGTATTTTGGGTCTTTTTAAGAGATTCATAATAGTTGAAACTATGTGTGACAAATTTTTGTCAAATATACTCTTCTCTGTTGTATAGATAAAAAACAGACTCCATTAATATAGTTACAGTTTTCAGTCAGATTATATGCTACTAGGTAGAAGATTTTATATATGGGGGTCTGGCACACAGCACTGATGTGAAATGTACACTTCTCCATCTCAGACAGGTTTGCTCCCGTTACTTAGTCATCTACCATTAAACATGAAAAAACCACAGGAAATTAATAGACAAAAAAAACTTAATTGTAAAATAGTCAAGTTAACTTGTACTACACACAATACACCTGACACAAACACAAACAAGCGAGGAATGAAAAAAGTTATGCCATTACAGCACAGACCCTTCAATGCTCTAGCCACAATCATACACTTTGCCATTACCACATTCACACATCACAGATCCCACACCACAACCTTAAAACTCGTTTGTAATTTCACCAGATATAATTCAAGTTTTGTGTCTGGACCAAGACTATGTACCTCTAAGGCATTAGCTATTTGAAGCTGGAAGATTGATCAACAAAGCTTACCTTTAAGAATCTATTAACATGCAATGGAAACTCTGGCTGCCACTCCTGATACCTAGAAAAGCAAAAATCAAGTGTGTATTAGGTTTCTCCTGCCAACCATTTCCGTGATGCCAACAAATCTTGAGGTATAAAGCATGACCTCAAACTTGAGCCACCACTTCCGGACGGAAATTTAGGAGCTCTCCAAACAAAGGTTTGGTACTGTTTTGGGTTCATAATTTAATTACTGCCAATACAACTATCCTCAATGTGCTGGACAGACTAACAGAATGTAAAATGAGCCAAAGGTTAGTTATGAGGAAATTTTCTGTAAGGAACCTAAAGATCTTCCACCAATCTTCAGAGACTGAAGATGACAAATTCTTCTGTTTAACTCAAGAATTCACCCACAGGTGTTAATCTTTCAGTTCTGCAGAGGTAAGGAACAAACACCTCTTGTGTGCTCAAGCAAATTTTCATTATTTGCAATAGGACTGAGGCCATAGGTTACTTTCAGTTAAAATGGTCACCATTTACCTAGGGCCTGTGCAATAGATCAGAATGTCCATATCAGTGTAAGAGGGGAGTTTCTGAGGAGTAACTGCAGATCCTGTGCTCAGAGGTAACAGCCTTGGCTAATTTGTGAGTTTGGTATGTTTCTGTAAAGGCCTTGTGATTGGGTTTTCAAGTCTCTCCAGTCCATGTGTGTGATCTCTCCAGGTGTTTTAAATTATTCTTGTTAACAAAGGAGTTGTGCTAACCCAATTACACTAGCTAAATACGCCAGCTGCAAAGTGAACTCTGAGTCAGAGAATAGGCAAATGCTAACGGGAGCGTTTGAAGGAATTTGTAGCAGGGAATTTGCTTATCTTCTACCTAGGTACATTTCTGTATCAGTAATAATGGGTAACATTGGAACAGTATTTGCAGCCTGGAGGAGATGTCCATGTTTTCCTTCCTGACTAAAGGCACTAGAGTTTTCCTGAATGTGAAGTGCAAATTGATTGGAAGAAAAGATTTGTGGTCTTGAAGAACCATCAACCTGACAGCACCAAAGAGAATGAAGACTTCTTGAACAACAAGATCTGGGAATCACTGCCACAGATTCAACAAGGGAAGGAATTAACAATGAAGGAGCCAAAAGTAGAAATCAGAAAAGAGGATTGGCAGTTTATGATCACTAGAGGAAAGTGAACCAGAAGACATTCTACATAGCAGAATACATTATCAGGTAGGGTTCAAAAAAGAAGTAGAGACGTTCACAGAAGATAGGTCCATCAATGGCTATTAGCCAGGATGGGCAGGGATAGTGTCCCTAGCCTCTGTTTGCCAGAAGCTGGGAATGGGCAACAGAGGATGGACCACTTGATAGCCTGTGCTGTTCATTCCCTCTGGGGCAACTAGCATTGGCCACTGTCGGAGCACAGGATACTGAGCTAGATGGACCTTTGGTCTGACCCAGTATGGATATTCTTATGTAGTCTACAAGGCATCTGCAGAAAATCTCTCTGAAATTTCACTAGAGAAACAAAATAAAGCTGCAGGGGACATATGAGGATGGCTGCTCTGCTCAATCCAGAAGGACATCACACCTGCCCAACAGAAGACAAGAACAGTCCCTGTTTTCAGGGACTCCATGTTAAGAGAAGTGAGTAAAAAATTCTGCAAGAGACAAAAAAAACAGAAGAATTGTGTGCCACCTTCCTGGAATTAAGAGAAGAAATATGATAAGATGGCATTCTGAAGCTGGTGCACAAGACTCTGCTGACAATGAAAATATTGGCACTAGTGGCATGACATCACGCTTCAAAGATTATTGAACACTTCAGGGATCTTGGAAGAGAGGAAAGGTCAGGTGATATTTCTGGAGAGCCTGTTTATCTCATGGGCAAAGGGGAGGTGAACCTTTGAGCTAGGTAAGTGATATAAAATAGAGGGATTTGTTTTCGTGGAATGTTAGCCATGTTCCATGGAAAAGACATCTAGAGAGTTTGAATGGCCTTCATCACAATGGCACAGAAACCAATTTTGTAGAATAGACTAGTTAGATTGTTTGGAAGTCATTTAATAACAAACAGTAATGGAGTAAACACAGTACAAACACCATGCAATGCAGACTAAAGGAGTCATGATCATGATGAATCATGGTGTCAAGGGATGTGAAGAGAAGAAATACAATTACTGCAAAAAGTAAAAGGAATTAGAAATTCAGGCACCTATCAGCATACAACCTATATTCTTCCACTCAGACAGACCTCACCATTGCCACAACTATACGTCGAAGACCACAACTTTAATTTCAGCCTTTTAGAAATGCGATCCATGCAAAGGCTTCACTACCACCGCCAAGCAAAAACTACTATATTAAACATGCCAAAATAACAGCAACTTGATTAAGGGAGTATGTGCAGAAGGAAAGGTTGTGGGTAGTTTGTTGTGTCCATTTCTTCAGACAAAACGGCCCTCGGCCTTCATCATTGGAATCAGATGTTTTTAGAAAATTCACACTGCTTATTAATTATAATTCCATCATATCCTAGTGCTTACATAGGAACATAGGACTCAAAGGAACCTCCTAGATCATCAAGTCCAGTCCCGATACTGCAGGCAACTATGTCTTACTCCCATTCATAAATTTATCAAACTCCATCTTAGAACAAGGTAGATTTTCTTTTTCCACTATTTCTATTGGAAGTCTATCCCAGAACCTCACTCATCTCATGGTCAGAAACCTTCTTCTAATTTCCAGCCTAAATTTTTTCATGGCTAGCTCACACCCATTTGCTCTTGTTCTAACATTGTCCTTTAATGACTAGAATTGTAGACAATATTCTAGATGAGGTCTCATCAGTGCCTTGTACAACGGCATTAATACTTCCCTAGCTCTCTGCCAACTCACCTCACAAATCTTAGGATCACATTTGCCTTTTTTTTTTTTTTTTTTTTAATAAATGCATTTCTTTGGTGGCTCATAATTATCCTGTAAACTAATACACACAGGTCTTTCTTCTCCTCTGTTGCTTCCAACTGATGAGCCGCAACTTACAGCAGAAATACTTGCTATTAGTTCCTAAGTACATGATCTTGCACTTTGTACTCTTAAATTTCATCTAATTTCATCCAGTCCTCTAGGTCATCCAATTCTTCCTGTATAATATTCTGATCCCCCTCTGTACTGACAATGCCACCCACCTTTGTGTCATCAGAAAATTTCATTAGCACATTCCTATCTTTTGTGCTAAGGTCACTAATAAAAATATTAAAATAAGATTGGTACAAATACTTGAGGAACTTGACTAGTAACCTCCCCCTCTAGCCTATTCCTTACTCATGTTATTATTCTTGTACTAATCCCCATCTTCTCCAACAAAACTGATAATTTCCAATATGGTACCAAGTCAAGCGCATTATTAAAGTGCAAACAGACTAGATTTACTATATTTCCTTTGTCTAAGAAATCATTTATCTTCTCAAAGAAAAGTATCATGTTAGTCTGGCACAGTCTACCTTTGCAGACCCTTGTTGCATTTTGTCCCATTTTTCACTTAAGTCCATATTTCTAATTATTCTTTCCTTCAAAATTTGGTTCAAAAGTTTTGTATTCTTTGAAGTCAGACTAACAGGTCACTAGCTGCCGGAATCGCTTTTCTTCCCTTCTTAAATACAGCTACAATGTTAGTTATTCTCCACTCCAGTTTTGATAGATTTATTAAAAAACTTTGCTACTGGACTTGCAACTTCATAGATTCAAAGGCTAGAAGGGACCATTTTGATCATCCACTCTGACCTCTGTATAATGAAGACCATAGAGCTTCCCCAAAACAATTCCCACAGCCTCTCTTTTAGAAAAAACATCCAATCTTGGTTTTAAAATTGTCATTGATGGAAAATCCACCATGATGCTTGGTAAATTTTTCTAATGGTTAAATATCCTCATTATGAAAAATTTATGCCTTGCTTCCAGTCTGAAGTTGTCTAGTTTTAACTTCCAGCCATTGGATCACGTTATGCCTTTCTCTGCTAGACTGAAGAGTCCGTTATTAAATATTTGTTCCTCAGGTAAATATTTATAAACTGTAATCAAATTACTTTTTTTAGCCTTCTTTGTTCAACTTCGGGCTCTTCTATGAACCCTCGCCAATTTATCAATATCCTTCTTGAATTAAGGATACCAGAACTGGACACAGTACTCCAGCAGCAGTTGCATTAGTGCCAAATACACAGGTAAAATCTCTATTCCTACTCGAGATTCCCTTATTTATGCATCCCAGAATAGCTTTAGCTCTTTTGGCCACAGCATTACATTGGGAGCTCATGTTCCACTGATTATCCATCACTGTCACCGAAATCATCTTCAGAGTTACTGCTTCCCAGGATAGAATCCCCCATCCGTGTGGCCTATATTCTTTGATCCTAGATGTATACATTTACCTGAATGCTTCTTGTTTGCTTGCACCCCATCTACCTAGCAACCAGATCATTCTGGGACAGTGATCTTTCTTCTTCATTATTTACCATTCCTCAGTTTGCGAGTCATCCCTATCATCAGTGATAATATTACGTTTTCTTGCAGGTCATTGATAAGAAGGTTAAATAGCATAGGGCCAAGAATGAATCTCTATGGGACCCTGCTGGAAACACAATCACGTGATGACAATTCCTCATTCACAGACAAACTCTAAAACCTCTCAGCAGTTAGCCAGTTTTTAATCTATTTAATATGTGCCATGTTAATTTTATTTTGTTCTAATTTTTTAATCAAAATGTCATGTGGCACCAAGTCAAATGCCTCAGAAAAGTCTACTATTACATTAATGCTATTACCTTTATCAACTAAACTTATCTCATAAAAAAAAGCAAGTTAGTTTGACAGGATCTATTTTGCATAAACCCATGTTGATTTTCATTCATTACATTACCCTACTTCAATTCTTTAGTACTCAAGTCCTGTATCTACGGCTCCATTATCTTGCCTGAGATTGACATCAGGCTAAGAGGCCTACAATTATCCAGGTCATCCCATTTACCATTTAAAATATTGGTCCACCTTAACTTTCTTCCTGTTTCCTGGAATTTCCCTGCTACCCCAAGGTGGTAGAGAAGGAACTGATGATAGGTCGCCCAGGCAGCCATGGTATCTGCCACAAGAAGGCATGGGGCACATGCACTGGCAGAATGGACACTGCTAGCTAGAAATGTTCAATCAAGGGCTTGAGAGGTGCATGCGTACCTAAAGTAGAGCACGAACAGAGATGCTACTCGAATCAGCAGTAAGCTCCCAGCTGCACTGTATATATATCCTCTGTAGTAAATTGTTGGGATATTTGTTAAAATCCAATTCCATTTCTTCTTAAAACAAATAAGAAAAAGGGGATACAGAAAAAGAGAGAAACAAATTCGGTCTGATACTTGCAGTTCAGTTCTTAGAAAAACACTGGCAAAGTACATATTATATTACCTGATTATAGGGCTGTTGATTAATCGCAGTTAACTCACGAGATTAACCCAAAAATTTAATTGGGATTAAAAAAATTAATCATCATTAATTACAAATTTTAATCGCACTGTTAAATAGAATACTAATTTAAATGTATTAAATACATATATATTGATTTTAATAACACAGAATACACAGTGTACGTTGCTCACTTTGTATTATTTTTATTACAAATATTGGCACTGTAACAATGAACAAAAGAAATCGTATTTTTCAATTCACCTCATACAAGTAGCATAATGCAATCACTTTATTGTGAAAGTGCAACTTACAAATGTAGGGTTTTTTGTGTTACATAACTGCACTCAAATACAAAACAATGTAAAACTTCAGAGCCTACAAGTCCACTCCAAGTCTTGTTCAGCCAATCACTAAGACAACAAGTTTGTTTACATTTACAGGAGATAGTGCTGCTGGCTTCTTACTTACAATGTCACCTGAAAATAAGACTAGGCGTTCACATGAAACTTTTGTAGCTGGCATTGAAAGGTATTTACGCACCAGATAGGTTAAACATTTGTATGCCCCTTCATGCTTCGGCTACCATTCCAGAGGACATGCTTCCATGGTGATGACGCTTGTTAAAAAAAATAATGCGTTAATTACATTTTAGACTGAATTCCTTGGGGGAGAATAGCATGTCTCCTGCTCTGTTTTACCCACATTCTGCCATATATTTCATGTTATAGCAGTCTCAGATGATAACCCAGCATACGCTGTTCATTTTAAGAACACTTTCACTGCAGAGTTGACAAAATGTAAAGAAGGTACCAATGTAAGATTTCTAGAGCTACAGCACTCAACTCAAGGTTTAAGAATCTAAAGTGCCTTCCAAAATGTGAGACGGACAAGGTGTGGAGCATGCTTTCAGAAGTCTTAAAAGAGCAACACTCCAATGTGGAAACTACAGAACCTAAACCACCAAAAAAGAAAATGAACCTTTTAGCTGGTGGCATCTGACTCCTATAATGAATGTAAACATTTGTCGCTCTGCACTGCTTTGGACCATTGCTGAACAGAACCCCTCATCAGCATGGAAGCATGTCCTCTGCAGTAGTGGTTGAAGCATGAAGGGACATATGAATCTTCAGCACATCTTGCAACACCAACTACAAGTGCCATGCGAATGCCTGCTCCCATTTCCAGGTGACATTGTAAACAAGAAGCGGGAAGCATTATCTCCTGCAAAATCTAAACAAACTTGTTTGTCTGAGTGAATGGCTGAACGAGAAGTAGGACTGAGTGAACTTGTAGGCTCTGAAGTTTTACATTGTTTTATTTTTGAACGTAGTTATTTTTTGTACATAATTCCACATTTATAAGTTCATCTTTCATGATAAAGAGATAGCACTACAATACATGTATTATGTGAATTGAAAAATACTATTTCTTTTGCTCTTTACAGCACAAATATTTATAATCAAATATAAAGTGAGCATATTTGAAAATGTAGAAAACACCCAAAAATATTTAAATAAATGGTATTCTATTTTTGTAATTGTGTGATTAACTTTTGTAACCACTTGACAGCCCCTATTATCCACCAAAGGACTTGAGAAACTTAACTAGAGAGGCCTAAAGCATCGTTCAGCTTGCCTCTTTGGTCATAGCAAAGCATTGCAAAGTTCACTCTGTCCTCACTAGACAAGCTGACTCTTATTAGATGGAAGACAAGATGAGAAAAGAAGGTAGGAGGAATAAGATGGGGAAGAAATTGACACTACAGAGGATGGAGTATCGTTTGGTTTGCTTTCCTCAACTCATCTGGTCAGACCATGTTTCAAAATCAGGAAAAAAGACTTAATGGTATGACAGAATAGCTCTGGGTTTCACCTACTGGTGATGGTGCTGGCCATGATCCTGACACCATGCATAACCAAATTACCAGCTGCTCCCCAGAAAAGCAAAGTCAAACATGGATAGCAACCTTCTCCCATGGAAGCTGATAAGTAATAATAAAGGTCCAGACATGCACACGTCATCTGATCGTAAACATTTTGGCCTGTTGCTATCAACAATTCTGACCTAAACACTGTTAACTAGAGGCTTGTCAAAGCTCCTAGTGAGGTAAAGGCAGCTTACATTGTTCCTTGATTTAAATCACTCCACCCTGACATTATAGGAGGCTGTCAGTGCCAAATACTTCCCATTGTAAACTCATGTTTTAATTTGCTTGTAAATTTACAAGCTGTAATTGTTTGGGCTGAAATTTTCCCTGCTGGGTGCCTGCCCGAGGCTGAACTGTTTTGAAAAGCTTCCATTAAAAAACAGTTCAGCTGTTTCTCAGACTGAAGTTAGGGGGAAACTATATTGTTTTGCACATTAAAATGTTCTTACAATTAAGTTCCAGTGCCTCCATACTTTGGCATAGGAACTTTAAACGCAGTAGGAATAGAGAGAGTGATGACTGCCCTTGTGTCAGCGATGTGCCTTTTGTCATCCTTGTGAAAATCCACTGTAATCTGGCTGAGTTATAAACCTCTGAAAGTCAGTTTGTGCTGAGGAGAGGCTTCAAAGTTTTCATATGCATGCTCCATCCCCACACAGCTTTTATGAGCCCAGATTGTACATGCACTACCCGGCGACACCATCACAGGACCTAACCAGATCAGCCACACCATCACTGGTTCATTCACCTGCTCGTCCACCAATGTAATATACGCCATCATATGCCAGCAACGCCCCTCTGCTATGTACATCAGCCAAACTGGACAGTCACTACGGAAAAGGATAAATGGACACAAATCAGACAT